>NC_056740.1:166892916-166940416 GCF_019279795.1 Protopterus annectens | reverse complement strand
TTCTGCTTTAACTGGTGTTATTGCCACCTTATTCCTTTTTGTTTCTTTGTAATTGCTAAATGTTTTCTTTAACCTTTGATCTCAGTTTATTTGATATGCCCAGTTTCCTTCTTTTTCATTTGCAGATTTGTTTATATAGAATTGATACTTCTATGACTACATATTTAATGTTGCTAGCCGTTTTTCCCCACATTAGCATTGTGCAGTTTTTCTACAGTGTTTGCTACAACCTGTATCAAACATAAGCAGAGAATTAGATGGTGATCATTGGCTGCGTTATATGAAACTTTAACATGGTATCTTACTAGAGTCCATGTGAGGGCATTGACACATAAAGTATCTTAATGAGCTGAGATGTTTTAAATTTAATAGACATGACCTGAGAGTAGAGATAGGGAGTCTTTGAAGGTGTGTGAGACCCCTCTCCCCCAAGGGTAGATTCCAGAAAAATGATCATGCTCTCTTCAGGCCATGGAGTACAATTATGGGTGACATGATGATTTTATTGTGGAGTATGTGTAGAATATTGCAAACTGGTTTGAATTTTCACTTAGGTGTAAACATGGGCTGACCATGTGAGCATGGTTGTCCTGCTTTCTGCATAGAGGTGAGTAGGAGCTGTGTACTAAGAGTGCTAACCTCTCCAACATATAAACTCATACCCATGGCTTCCCCATCTATCCTATCCATCCTCTACTCCATATCTAGTATTCACATCTCCTCTGTTGCAGTTCTTAGTATTCTACAGTTACTACTTTTTTCACTGCTAAAATCTCTCTCCATACTTGTTTATTCTATGTCCCTTCTTTTTACTGGACCACATTTACCTCACCTATAACACCTGTATTGTGCATTGTATACTCCTAATCCTACTTTATTTTAAACATTCTTGAAAATATGTATATATTTTTTACATATATTTATGTTTTGTCATTGGACTGTATAATTATTTATACCTTTAATCTTATTATACTGTTGTTATTATAGGTTCATAGGTAGGTACTAGGCTATTGGCCCTAGGGCCTATATAAACCTAGCCAAAAAGGTACCCTGACTTTCGCCACCCAAGAAGATTATTTTCCTGTGCCCCTGTCGAGCAGAGCCACAGAAGTGATCCCCAGGGTGAATTTCCTATTTCCCATCCAATCATCAAGATTTTTCTTGAAGAGTGCGAATGAGGAGCTCTGTTTGACATAGATAGGTAGTCTTTTCCAGACTATGGGAAGTCTTTGTGATTATGTAAGTAACCCAGTCTAAGCCTTATCCACTTGATCAATGCTCTACTCTGGTAAATAAAATAAAATTAGTAAATAAATTAGGGTCTGTATTAGAAGACAGAATGTTTAGGTGATCGAACACATAAACATCAATCTTCTAATATCGAAAGCAAAAAAAGGCAAATGGCCAATTTAACTCATGGAAAGATTTCCCTTGGCCGTTCACCAGAGTTTGCTATTTCCCTACTGTTGAGCGATCTCGGAGTTGGTATATTTAGTTAGGAGGGTGTGTGGGGGGCACAGCCCCACACGTCAGGGGGTGTGGGGAGCGAAGCCTCCTACTTAATTTAGTTGTAAAGTAATATTTTTTATGTTGTGGCCGAGGGACGTGTTTCCCTGGGATGTTTGACATTGTGCAGTTCAATATTAGAAGATCGATGTTTAGCTGTTCAATCACCTAAACAGTCGGTCTTCTAATATAGACCAAATAAATTAAATACATAAATGTTGTTTGTGGGATGGTTTCACCATCCTCACACACCAAATATTGGAGCTGTGCTCCCACACCTCCTGACTACTAAATCCAGAGTTGCTATTTTGTGTAAAAGCACCTCTTCTAAGCCAAAGTCAACTTAACATGTGTTGCCTATAAAAAGCATTCTGAACATGCATTTCATAGGTTCATAGGAGGTTACTAGACTAGCCATGTTAATCCCAAGTATTCCCATTTGTTCTTTATTGGGTAGTTTGCAGAATGAATTTATGAACAGAGAAGGTCTGTGATCAGCCCTGGCTACCCCTGTCCATGAGGGACATGGGTGCCACCCCAGGGGTAAATTTGTGGTCTCCCATCCAATTATCTAGGTTGCATTTGAAAAGGGTCAGTGAGGAGTTCTGTTTTATGTGAATATGGAGTCTATTCCAGAGAAGTAGCAGTTTCTGGGAGATATATATGTATCTCCAAGCATGATCTGTTAATATCACAAGCTAGGTTAAGATCCCTAGAGCAAGTGACTCTTGAACCATTTGACTTGTGGATGTGTAGCATTTCCATTAGGGCAGGGTTGGAGATTGCTCTATAGGCCAGGCACAAGTCACCTCTCAGCAGCCTTTAAGATACAGAGTAAAATGACAAGGCTTTCAGCTTGTCCATATAGGTGAAGGTTTGGAATCCCTGTATTTCCTTAGTGAGAAACCTCTGAGATCTCTCCAGCTGCTGCATTTATCTGGTGTGATACATGCAAAAGGATGCATTATATTCTAGTTGTGATCTGATAAGGGCTAAGTACAGTGGAGTTATAATATCCCTTGACCTGGATGCTATCCCCTTGCTTATAAGGTGCACTACTTAGAAGGCTTTCCTTACTACTTTGGAAATTTGGTGGTCAAAGTTCAGATTGCTAGCAACCTGTATTCCCAAGTCCTGCACCACTGGGTTGGAACTTGGGGGTGGGGGGTACTGTCAATATTGTGATTTGTAGGGAATTCCTTTTTGCCAAAGGGAATAATAATGCATTTTTTTGCATTTAGTTTTACCATGGCTTTGACACCAGTCATTTGTTTGTGTTAGCCCTTCTTGTAATATGCTGACATCGTTGGGGGAATCAGTGATTGCTCCCAGGTTGAAATCATCAGTGAACTTGGTAAGCCAAAGACCATCTACCTTGGCCTAGACTTTTGAGAAATAGATGCTAAACAGTAAGGGGCCCAGCACAGACCCCTGTGGTACTCCACTGGTGACATGTCTACTCGTGGAGGTGAAGTTACCAATTTTGACAGAGTGTGTTCTATGAGCCAATTGGCTACCCATCTAGTAACATAAGGCTTAATCCCTATCTAGGAGAGTTTCTCAATGATGCCAGAGTGGGAAATTGTGTCAAAAGCCTTGGCAAGGTTGAGATAGGCTGTGTGCGCTGTCTTACCTTCGTTCACAGCTTTGGTGACATTCTCAAAGAAGTCTACCAGGTTTAATAAGCATTATCTACCCTTAACAAAGCCAAACTGGGTTGGGTCCAGGGTTTGGAGGTCACCTATGTCCTTGTTGATAAGGTCAATGGTAATTCCTTCCATGGCCTTGCAGATGAGGCTGGTTAGACTTATGGGTCAATAGTTCCAATGGTCATTTGATGCAGGGGGATTATTGTTGTTGTTCTCCATTATGTAGTAACATAACCAGTTCTCAAGCTATGATTAAAGAGAATGCTAGGTGCATCCACTAGGTCTTGTTTTAGATTGTTTAGTAAACAGCCTAGGATATTATCTGGTCCTACTGAGGCTGTGTTTTTGGCCTTAGCGACCACAAAGATGATCCATTGTCTAGAGATACTAGGCAGAGGGCTGGTGTCAGGCATATGGTATTGGGGATATGGGGGGTGAAGTTTGCACTGAATCTATCAGCTAGCAGGTTGGCGATATCTTCTGGTGTAATATGAGTGATCCTATCTAGAACTGATTCGGCACATAGCTGGATATTCCCTTTTAGACTTTAGATGTTTTGACTTTCCCACCACACATGTTTGTATTTGACAAAATGTACTGTTAATAGATGGATAGACAGATAGATAGAGAGAGAATCACAAATACAGATATATACACACATGAATATATGACTTTTTATCAGATGATCAAATCTGTAACACATCCCTTACCTTTTAAATTAAAGAATTATAGCAGTTAAATATGTAAGCAGACAAAAATGCAACGCAGCTATATAATTCATAGAAAAACTGTCATACATCTCATTCTGCCTAATTATGAGAAATCTTCCTCATTTTGAGTCTTAAAAAATGCACGTTCCATGCTGTTCCATATCGAAACATCTGTCATGCATTCATTGTTTGGAATTTCTTTAACACGTATCCAGATAAAATTATACTAAATAATAATAACAGCAAGAAAAGTTATCACTAGAAATCTGAAACAAGTATAAAACCTTCGTTTGTAGAAATCCCCTAGTTACTACATATGGAAACAATTAAAGAAATTGAAGTGAGAAAAAAGGAGAAGTAAAAAACAGATAGACCTAAGCAACTGGCCTAAAATCCTACAATTGCTGGAGAAATTTGATTCATCTGACAATGGCATTTCTACTGGTTAATATGCATCAATAAGCAGTAAATTATTTATATAATTCCCCAAGGTGTAGTTAGCAATTCTGGCACCTGGTGCTGTCTGCCTATCTGTTATAGGGTTACCACCTGTCCCTCTGTGCAAGGGACAGTCAGTCTTTGGGCAAACATCCTAAGATTTTAGGACAAAAAATATTTCCTAAGTTTTCTTTAATAGTTGCATAAAACAGTTATTTTGCATCTGAAACACCTAAATATTATATGAAATACCATAAGCAACTCAAACACTAAAAGAATAAGCTTTTATTTGGCTAAAATGTGAAGTTTTGTCCTTTGTATACACATATATGTATGGATTTATGTCAGATGATTAAGTTTTTAGAAAGTCAAAATTCACACAGATAAGACCATATGATCGAGTTTCCGAAAACTTGAAAAATCTGTTTTTTTACATTTATACAGGGGCAAGCCTATATATATATATATATATATATATATATATATATATATATATATATATATATATGTGTGTGTGTGTGTGTATGTATGTATATATATATATATATATATATATATATATATATATATATACATATACATGTAGAGATAGAGAGAGAAAACACCCTGACTCAAAAGTATGCAATCTTTCATCGTATCTTAATTTTGTATTGATATACACGAAGTACACTACTGTGTATTGATATAGTTTATAGTAAACAAGCAAATAGCTGCCACTGTGGAGTACTGTACAATGTTTTTACTATCAGTAATCACAATGTATACATCACAAACTCTGGCTTATTACAACTTACATAGTTTTCCCTATTATATATTTTATTTAGATTTTTGTTGAGTGGGTTGGTCCCACTAGGCCAAGGGCTTTTTCTCAGGGGAGACAACTCATGTTATGGCATATAGCTGGCCTCAGTGATATACTGTTTTGTGGGATAACAAGGCAGTATACAACATACTCAGACTTTCATTATTATCTTTTCACAGCCAACTCATATAATAAAGTCAGAAAAATGAATCTCAGATTTTATTTATGAAAAACTGAACTAAAAGAAAAAAATGGGTAAGGGGAGGGGACTAACAGCTTATTTTGACAAAATATATTTGCTGGCTTTATTGATAGGGAGCATATTTTGCAAAACTAAAACAGATTCTAGGTACAGAGCAACCAGTAAAGCAAGCTGGCGTTATTGTAAATAATAAACAAGTATGAGTACTCTAACCTAAAATGGCAAAGTCTATGAAAAACTCTAGTTTTTCCAGTACTCAGACAGTCTGAATTCAGGATTCACATTATTTTCCTAGAAAAAATGAATCTGTGTCCTTGATTATCAGCAAACTTGGTTAGCCAAAATAATTTCATTATCAGCTTTCATGCTAGATAGAAGTATTTATCAAAGAGGAGAGGACCTGAACAGAGCTCAGTGAAACAAGATTAGTGAAATGTTTTTTCTGTCCCAAGCAAACACCTCCTCTTTTAATGGTATGGGTTTTATCAGATAACACAGTTTACTTATCCAGCAAAGTTTGTTTGAGTTAATGTTGAATAGGGAGAGTTTGTCTGTCAACCCATTGAGCAGTTAGCACTGAAGGTATTTTTAAGGTACAGGCAGGTGGCATTGTGTGTATACCTATTATCCATGCCCTAAGTAACCCTTTGAAATAAATTGACCAGGTTGAGTAGGCATGATCCGCATTTTACAAAGCAAAGCTGTTGTGTGTCCATGGATATAAATTCACCTACTGTATCATTGTTAATTCATCTGTAATAACTTCCATAGTTTTAATAATACTCCTGAGGCTAATAGGTCTGTAATTCCAAGGGTCATTAGATGGATCATCTGTATACAAGGATATCCCAG
The DNA here is from genome assembly GCF_019279795.1 of Protopterus annectens. Classification (NCBI taxonomy): domain Eukaryota; kingdom Metazoa; phylum Chordata; order Ceratodontiformes; family Protopteridae; genus Protopterus; species Protopterus annectens. The sequence continues at coordinate 166,934,257 of NC_056740.1, read as the reverse complement.
CAAGTTGTTCTCTCCACCTTTAGAAGTGGTAGAGTTCACCTTTCTGTATGTTAATACTTTCAGTCATTTTCAGTCAGTATTTTACTTTCACCTACTATAATCATCATTAATAAAGTGTTTTGGAATATCTCATACAGAACAATTTGTTAAATCTGTACTGCCTAGGCAGCACATGACAGACCTCAAGACTTAAATTCATGAACCATTATGTCATTTTGAGGGAATAACATGCTTGAATTTGTGTCAAAAGTGCTGGGTCTCATGGTAATCTTTGGTTACATACTGGTAGTCAGGACATAGCTGTCAGCTGTTGATACGTCCATGTGCTTACTTCTTAGAATTGTTACATGCATCATGCACCTTGTTCCATCTGAAGATCTTCCTGCATGGTTTATGTCATGATTTCTTCCCACTTGTGTTAAATAATTATTAATTAATTAATTTAATGCTGTTTTCTCTTTCATAAATTGACCAGTTGCAGCTAGTACAAAACCCTACTGCCCATCTGCTTACTGGTACTTTTTCTTATCATCGTATCACAGTCATTTCTCTAAAGTCTTCACTGCCTTTGTGTATGGCTTATATTATCTACAAGGTTCTGTTTTTCTTGGTCTCATATGACATGAAATCTGCCCCCCCACACAATACAGAGTTGCTGTTACCTGTACATTCTGCTCTGTGATGTCACTCCTCTGGGCCAGTAATCAAGGAGGCTCAGTCCTCACCACTGACACTGGTGGGGAACGTGCACTTAGAACATGGCCCACAAGGGCAGTTAGCCCTAGTACTAATCTATGAACCTATGAAGAAAAATGGATACACACAGTATTTTCAGATGCATCTCTCTGCACCAAGCAATATTTCCCTTAAGAGCACACCCATTCCTGGGGCTGGACTTCCTCCTCCAGGCCCCAAGACTTCACCATTCTCGCTGCAGAAACCAGTACTCTGTGTCTCTGTTCCATGTAGCTGACACACACACTCTGAGATTTCATTTTCACACACATACCTAGGAAAGGCTGGCACAGATGTACCCGCTATACCACCTTCACCCAGACTATAAGATAGATTCAATGCCACCAGCCAGCTACTTAAAGGCTGTTACCAGGGTACCCAATTACTCATAGTAAAATTAATAGTTATACAAATGGTAATGCTTGACCACTCAGCAAGACTTTCAGGAACATAACGCTACAGTATCCCCATATAAATGCAATTACTGTCAAGGGTTACAATATTTTCTAAAAGACCAGTGACAATGAAAGTTTTAGATATATTTAATAATAAATCTTAAAATAGAAAACATGAAAATACTGAATATCTATTTACAATAAACACCAGAGTTTCAATTCACAGGAAATATAAAAACAACACAGATGGAAGGATTCAGACAGATACAGAAAAATAATATTTAACTAGTCTCACTATATTTTCCTAACTGACTGAAGAATTACTGTTCTCTACTTACTTGCTAAAGCAAGGCAAGATGAAATGGGTGAGTGGTCTTTTTTGTCAGGTTAACACAAAAAGAGTGCTGAGTGTCACTACCACATGTCTCACTAATATCTAAAACAATTTCAGTGCTGGTTATAGAATGACATCACATCTGGTCACCTGATTCTGTGGTTCCCACAATACCCCCCTGACTAGAAGCTGAAACAGTATCTAGCACAGATGTATCACAGTACACACCAAAGACTTTGCTGAGGCATCTGGAGATTGCAAAACAATTCCAATACTTTCATCCTTCCTGGAGAGACTAACCAGCCATTCTCTGACACCCCTGGGTAGCTGTTAGTTCACCACTAAGGACAATAAGAGCTCAGGCCTTTCCCAGACATGGTGTCTCTGGTGTATGCAGGCCTGTGAGATAATTTTTTTATGTCCTAAACGAAGTCACGTAACTCTGGCAATTTTTCCTAAGATAGGCTGAACTGAGCTTAACCCCTTCTCTTCCAGCATCCTCTGCTAACATAAATACATTTTTTCAATTAAAACAGCACAGTCTGATATAAATGCATATTTCTTTTCTGTGTAGCAGGACCCAATGTTGGTACATTTTTAACATAAGTAACATTACAAATACATTTTTAAGACAAGCATCTGTACAAATCAGTTTGATATATAAATGACATAAAATTCTTTACAAAACTCCAGTTAGTTATGCTGGCATACATTACACACGCGCTGTCATACTCTCTCTGGCATAGCTTGCACTACCTCACATCATCACATGCTCTGTCACCTTGGTACTGCTGGAAGTTCTGAGGGTACAGCTTGAGGCTTTGGATACTTATTCCTTTACCTTTTAGACTTCCTTGCTGAAGCAGCAGAGCCACCAAGATGTATGGACCAAAATTATAAACAGCAACTTGCTCCATTGCTGTCTGGCTCCTATGATGAGATGTCATGACACAGCATAGTAGAATGCATTGGCATGCTCCTGTACTGTACCATCATGTATCTTGCAGTTTGTCCCCTTCATCTTACTGCAGCAAAGTATGGTTGCCATCCCATAGTATTGACAATTAGCCATGACAAATGTAGGTCACGTCACTTAAAGAATGCTTGTAAAACCTATTCTATCTGCAGTGCAAGTAGACATTCACTTCTGTTACATGCTAATGGTCATTAACAGGGCCAGTTTTAGCAACTGGATAGACTAATTTGGACCATTTTGTTAAATTAAAATATTGTCACAAGTCTTCATGATCATAAGTTACTTCACAACAAACTCTACTAATTTTTTCTGCTGTTTGTGCTACTAGTGTTTGTTTCAGTACTGCTTGTGGCTGACAATTCCATGGTTATTTTGTAGCTGTATTTGCTGGGAGCCAGTTGTACACCCTATGTCAGTAAAAGGAAGAATACCATTGTTATTCTTCAAATTAAATGCAGTCATCTTACAGTAAATGAAGTGACGCACAAAACCCAGATGGTTAAAATGACCTCAGGTTTGGGTTGAAAACTCTGTATGTATTCCACATCAGCAACTGGGTACTATGAAAACATGAGTAGCTAACACTTTGACCCATACAAGTGACATAAAGCTGCAGCATTAATATTACTAGACTAGCCACTAGTGCAGTGCATGGAAGGAAATGCAGGCCATTCCACTAATAAGACCTGAAACTATTTCAGGAACAAGACTACAAACAGAAAAATGCCTTGCATTGACAATCAGACAAGTCATTGGGACACAAACATCAAAGTGAACCTGCTAAAGCATAGTGAGGTATCCCTTATGGGAGTGGGACCCTGCTGGGCCAAATTATGCCCAATTGGCCTAAGGGTTACCCTGGTCATTAATGTAAGTGATCCTTTATCACATTCACTATGTACTCTGTGTATAGGTTCACTAGTGTTGTGTGTTATTTTGTTTCCATTTTACTTGAAAGCCTATGACCTTTGCAGCCCTGGTTTCCATTTTCTACATTTCTGCCACAAACCAGCTCAGCCTTCTTTCCTTGTAGTTGAAAGTCTAAGCAATATGTGTAAAAATGTGTATTAATTTCTCTAGACCTTTTAAAGTGTCCTCATATTTGATGTTACTATACAAATGGATCCAGTAATGAGACAAGTGTAAGGCCAGTGCAAACTTCTTTTCATTTGGTGTGGCTTTCTGTCGTGCAGTATAGTTCTCATAGTGCCAACAACCTTTTATCAATTCTGCCATAGTGTAAAATGCCCTCAAGTAGGGTATATATCATTTCATTGAATGGCTATTCAGCGAATAGCCATCCATCAAAAACCTATTAATTGAAGCTGCTGTTCATCAAACGGCAAATTTGAAGTAGGGCAAACAAGCGGTTGGCCAACCAAGTAACCACAATAAATAAATAAATAAACAAATAAATAAAATTTAAAACCTGCCAAGGTGGAGATCGCACTACAGTGGGGAAAAGGACAAATTCCAGATGGTGGCCAACCGCTGGTTTGCCAGTGGTTAAAATTCTCCCTTTGATGAAGAGCGGCTTTGATAAATATGTGTTCAACGAAAGGCTATTCACTGAATAGCCATTCAGTGTAATAATATACAACCCCTGAAGCACCCTACTGTGCTGTTTGAACAGTTGTATGATAGTTATTTTCTTGTGTACTCACCAGGTGGTAGTAACTTGCTGAACAATACAAGTGTGTGTGTGTGTGTGTGTGTGTGTGTGTGTGTGTGTGTGTGTGTGTGTGTGTGTGTGTGTGTGTGTGTGTGTGTGTGTGTGTGTGTGTGTGTGTGGTTCAGCAATACCCATATTTATGGAGACAAGAGAAGATGAAGTATTTAAGAGTATCAATTAAAAGGCTTCTGTTATGGCAGTTTTGGGTATGTGAGAAGAAACTAAACAAAAGATAATATAAAAACTGAGAAAATGGAAGCTCATAATTATGGATATGGATAGTAAGATACAAGCAGTGAAAATCTTTTGAGTCCCTTTAGTTTTATATATGGATCAGGCATATTTTCATCAACCAGAAGAGAAGTTGTGGTCAATAATTAACAAAGGGTTGAAGAAATTTATCTGGGATGGGAAGAGGAGAAGAGTTAAGTGGGATATGTCTTCTTCTTCTTCTTCTTTCGGCTGCTCCAGTTAGGATTCGCCACAGCAGATCAACTGTTTCCATTTCTTCCTGTCCTGTGCATCTTGCTCTGTCACACCAACCACCTGCATGTCCTCTCTCACCACATCCATAAACCTTATCTTAGGCCTCCCTCTTTTCCTGTTACCTGGCAGCTTCATCCTTAGCATCTTTTTCCCAATATACTCTGCATCCCTCCTCAGCACATGTCCAAACCAACGTAATCTTGCCTCTCTGGCTTTGTCTCCAAACCTTCCAACCTGGGCTGACCTTCTAATATACTTATTCCTAATCCTGTCCATCCTTGTCACACCCAGTGCAAATCTTAACATCTTCATCTCTGCCACATCAAGCTCTAATTCCTGCTTTTTTGTCAATGCCACTGTCTCCAACCCATATAACATAGCTGGTCTCACTACCGTCTTGCAGACCTTCCCTTTCACTCTTACTGGTACTCGTCTGTCACAAATCACTCCTGACACTCTTCTCCACCCACTCCATCCTGCCTGTACTCTCTTCTTCACCTCTCTTCCACACTCACCATTACTCTGAACTGTTGATCCCAAGTACTTAAACTCATCCACCTTCCCCACCTCTACTCCCTGCATCCTCACCATTCCTCTATCCTCCCTCTCATTCATACACATATATTCTGTCTTAGTCCTGCTGACCTTCATTCCTCTTATCTCTAGAGCATATTTCCACCTCTCCAGGATCTCCTCCACCTGTTCCCTACTCTCACTACAGATCACAATGTCATCTGCAAACATCATAGTCCATGTGGACTCCTGTCTGACTTCGTCTGTCAACTTGTCCATCACCATTGCAAATAAGAAAGGGCTCAGAGCTGATCCTTGATGTAATCCCACCTCCACCTTAAATGCATCCATCACTCCCACTGCAGACCTCACTGCTGTCACACTACCCTCATACATATCCTGTACCACTCCTACATACTTCTCTGACATTCCCGACTTCCTCATACAATGCCACAACTCTTCTTTAGGCACTCTGTCATATGCTTTCTCTAAATCTACAAAGACACAATGCAACTCTTTCTGACCTTCTCTGTACTTCTCCATCAACCAAAAAACACAAAATTGGAAGGTACTGATAAAAACTAATAATCCAAAATAAGTACCCAGTACACAGCGTCAGTGCAAGGATTTAATGGCAAAAAATGACAAGGCAGCACAAGTTCAATACGTAGTACATTAAAAATCCACGTTTCGTCAATAACTTCTTCAGAAAAACACAGCAAGACTGAAAAATACCATTTAAATACTGGTGACCAGTTCAAACTGACCAATGAAAGTAAATATCCTGGCATTAATGACACGATTTCTCTTAAACCAGTTCTGAAACTTAGGTCAGCTAAATTATAAAATTATTATACATGCATATTTTATATATTTTAGATTATTTATTACATTTAAACATACCCTTAGATTTTATCAGGTTCAGTTGTTTAATTCTGTAATATCCGTTTATACCAGTAGATGGTGCCATCATTATACAAATGTGTTTTTAAACTATTTAAACTATTTAGCTGTAAACCAATTTTAATTTTAAATGTCATACCTCAGTGTTTATTTGATGAAATTACTGTTTACTAAATTCTAGTCATCACCTTTTAAATACACATTCCATGTAATTCAGTGTTTTTTTTTAATTAATTTTATAAGAATTGTTTTGTATTTGGTCCTGGTTCAGTAGTTGTGACGTAAATGATTTTAATTAATATATGCAATGACTATTAACTTTCATTGGTCAGTTTGAACTGGTCACCAGTATTTAAATGGTATTTTTCAGTCTTGCTGTGTTTTTCTGAAGAAGTTATTGACGAAACGTGGATTTTTAATGTACTACGTATTGAACTTGTGCTGCCTTGTCGTTTTTTTGCCATTAAATCCTTGCACTAACGCTGTGTACTGGGTACTTCTCCATCAACACTCTCAGAGCAAACTTCGCATCTGTAGTGCTCTTTCCTAGCATGAAACCATACTGATGATCACTAATCATCACCTCCCTTCTTAACCTAGCTTCCACTACTCTTTCCCATAACGTCATGCTGTGACTGATCAGTTTAATCCCACCCACCCCCCCCACCCCAGTTAATTGGGATATGTCAATCCTTCCAATAGAACAAGGTGGTTTAAGAATATCTGATCTGAATAGATATTTTAGAGCTACACAGTTAAGGCTGATATAAATAACACAAGCAGAAGGTTGGTTATAATTTATTATATTTAATTTGTAATTCAAAATGGAAAGAGATGATGATGAAGTGGGGGTTAAGAAATAAATAGAGAGAGAGAGAGAGAGAGAGGTATTTTAGCTGCAGCTTCTTAAGTAGAATAATAACCCTACAGAGTATTATATTCATAAAGTAGCAGAAGGTATACTAACACCTAAGCTAACACAACAATGGAGAAATGAGATTTTGCTAATAGAAATGACTGGAAGTTAGGGTTACAGAATACAGGCAAGATGTGTCTGGAATTTACAGGAGAAAACTGGCAAAGGAACCAAGGTACTTGGAGCAAATAGCTGGGGAGGAAAAGGTAACATAGTGGGATGAGGCCAAGAAGATATTTGGACTGCAGGCTATAGACTGCCTTCCCTACCAGGGATTATTATCAGAGTACAGGCAAAGAGAAAGAGAACTTAAGTGACAGACCTACCCTGGTGGAGTTTCTAGTTGAACAAAAGCTCTGTGTTAAAAAAGGGACAATTAATAGGACATAAAATATTGCATGGTAACTATAAGAATCAACCAAAGGAAGTTAGAACAAAATTGGGAAGAGTGATTGACAAAGCAATTTACGAGAGCAATAGGAGAATATATGTATGGTACCCAAGTATTCAGTAAAATGCAGAAGATTTAAGTTCTTTACTTGGAAGTGTTTGCATAGGTATGTTTATGCCACAAGCAGACTTTAAAATAACTTTTCCTCAGGTAGATAGCAAATGTTGAAGGTATGATGGGGAAGAAAGAGGCAGCTGTGAACATATGTTTTAGGAATGTGATGAGTTGGCAGATTTTAAAAATCCCTTATGGAGAACTTTGTCAGGAATATTGGATGAGCAAATGGTTATAACTAAGGAAATTATACTTTTGAGTTATAACACAGAATCTGAATTGCCTAGACATAGTACAGCATTATTAAGTTTACTTCTGTTGGTCCAAAAAAGCAATTACTAGAAAATAGAAATCAAGGTCTAAACCAACAATATTTGAAGTACTGAATATTATAAAAGAGATAAAAGAACTGGAAGAGGGATATTTAGAAAAGGGAAGGAGCAAATTATATAAAAATTAAACTTGTAGAACAATATGTGCAAAATAATATTTTGGAGCAGGAGTGAGGTTTAAGGAAAGGCAGTAATTCAGCAATTTATGTAATGCTGGACTGGGTAGTTACAAAGAAAGAAAAGATATGTGATGTAGGGTCTATGTTAAATGTTTGAACATCCAAAATGTCAAACATTACATGGTTGAGACCAAATGTTCGACATTTGGATGTTCGAACATAAACAAAAAAAGAAAACACAGAAAAAAACCTTTAACAGCAAACTGCCTTGCACCCCCACACCCCTCTACTTAAATATACCAACTCCAAGACCGCACTTCAGTGCAGAAAAGGGAAATTCTCCCTATCTGCACCATATGGTGCCATTGAAAGTCTATCTTCAAGCATTCAAAATTTCGAACGTTTGGTCTCGACAATGTAACATTCGAAATTTTGAGTGTTCGAAGATTTGACAGGTACCCGTGATGTATAAATCATGTAAATGGAAAATGTTATGTTTTCGTTTTTATTAATGCATGTCTGCCTATATCTTAAGTTATAATTTAATAAAGGTGTTAAAAAACAGATTATGATATGGTTACAGTTTGGCTCTAAGAAACCAACTTTGTTTAAAGACTTCTCATCTGCTTTTTGTGGATGACTTAAAACTGCATAGCTCATCAGATGAGGAGATAAAAGCACAACTACAAATGGTTTAAACTTTCACAGATGATATAAGAATGGCATTTGGTCTTGCTAAATCTACAAAAGCAACATTTAAAACAGCAAAGCTGGAGCATCAATAAAATATCTATCTAGGCTAGGAATGTGACATGATCAAATAATAGTAAAACTCAATAAGAAATACTCAGAAGACTAAAATTAATATAGAAAACTGCCTTAACATCTAGGAATAACATCCAAGCTCTAAATCAATTTGTTCTTCCTGTTCTAACTTTCCAGTTTTGAGGTGATTGATGTATCCCCAAAAGTATTGGATGAGTTGGACAAGAAAACAAGAAAAACGTTTCATGCTGATCAAAGGATATATAAAAATCAGTGTATACCAAGACTATATATTTCTTACTCTGAAGAAGTTATGGGCCTCCTCAAAATTGATTACGTGTATAGATCTCCATTCCTGGGGCTGCATACATATCTGCTGACCTTATCAGTTTCAAACATAATGAAAGCTTTAAAACACAGGCAGAAGTCTAAGATGATATTTTTGCTTAGTCTAGCAGTAGCATTTTGGTATCAAGCGGGGAATACAAATCAAACAAAAAGTAGACAAAAATCAGACAGCAACTGAATGTGCAAAATAAATCAAAAGAAAAAAATATAAGGGAAATGATCAGATGAGAAGAAAAGAAAATGTGAAAAGCCAAAAATTATGGCAAATATAGAGAGATCTCCTGGAACAAACTCATGTTGACCAAGATTTAATACAGGAATGGTTAAGTAATGAATTGAAACCAGAAGATGAAAGCCTAATAATGGCAGCCTGGGGCAGTAGACTACATACAAGTTGGTTTACTAAGTCCTTTGAAGAGGTGGGAGAAACAGGCAAATATAGATTCTGTAAAAAATGGAAGCAGTTACACACCTAGTTGCTGGGTGTCATTACACTCATAGCAGAGGTCCTGTATACTGAAAGGCATAATAATGTGGCAAGACTGCCGCACTGGATATTATGACATTACAATATAGAAGTAGCTGAGAAGCATTGGAAAAACGAACAACAAAACATCATAAAGAATGAAGTTTATATCACATGGGATCACTCATTAGCAGTTCAAAAATAGATATGAGAAAAACAGATATAGAACTCCAAGAAAAAAAGATAAAAGCATTGATCATTGAAACTGCTACACCCAGTGGTCACAGTTCTTATATATGGAGAAACACAAAGCCATAAAATATCAAGATTTTCAGGCATTAATATGAACAATGTGAAAGAAAGATACCCAGACAGCTCCAACATTAGTGGGAGCAACAGGTCTAATAAAAAGATTTTACAATTGTAATTAAATATGATACTGATACATGTAACACCATATGAATTACAGGAAGAGGCAATTCTAGGCACATTGTAGGTGTTGAGAAGAGTACTCTTTGTTGACATCAAAGAATGAAGCAGTACTAATTTCATAATGGGGTCTATTCCTGTCATGTTATTAGAAACCCAAAAGACATGGAGGAATTAAACTGATGATTCTCATGTGCAGTATAGCAAATGGTAAGATTCAGTGGTACCGCAAGTCAATCTGGGCACAGCAATGCCACCCTCTGAACTTCCTAATTCTTTTCTTGCCTTTTGTATAAAGAGAATTCCTTTGGTGGGTCAACCAGATATTGCTCAAACCAGGAGTGCCAAATGCATTTTCTGGTTCCCTTTACCTATCAGAAAGTTTCTGCAGATATTTCAGAACTGGCCTTGGCAGCCTATTCTATGAACACACAAGCCCAAGGTGTATGGTCAAGGTAGGATAGGCACAAACATATAAATATCAAGGAAATAAAAGCCCTGGTTCTGGTTCTTGAATCTCTTTATCACTTATGGTCTCTTGGAACCCTTTGAATCCTTACTGACAACATCACAGTAATGTAGTACATTAACAAACAAGGAAGAACAAAATCATGTAATCTCTACAGGTTAAACATGAGAGCATGGAAGATTGCTATCTATCACAACCTGTTCCTACAAGCAATTTACATCCCATCAGAGATGAACTATGTGGCAAATTGTTTGAGCAGATGGAAAGTAGACCCTCACAAATAGATGTTAAAAAGAGAAGTCTTCCTTCAGATTGCTTATCAGTGGGGAGCTTCCCAAATAGCCTTGTTTTCCTCCACTTTGAACAGACAGCTCAGACTGTTCTTCTCCAAAGTACCATCCTTAGAAGTATGAAGAAGGGACATCTTGTCAGTCTTTTGGAGATGAAGACACCTTTATGCATTCCTCCATTCCCTTAATTCTAAAAGTCCTTCCGAAAATCAAGAAGGACAATCCAGATTTCCTGCTGGTGAACCCCTTTGGGCCCAGAAAACATTAGTTATCCCTTCTTTTTCATCTAGCCAAGGACAAGCAGCACAAGCTGCCACACAGGATGGACTTGATAACACAAAAAAGGGTTTTCCCATGCATCCAAATTTGCAAACATTAAACTTTATTGTTCGGATGAAAGGCTTTTGATAACATGTATCACCTTTTTTCCTGAGAACATGTTACAGTTATTACTGGAGGCTAGAATATCTGCCACAAGAAAATTATACATGTCCAGATGGGAGATGTTTTCAGTTTGGTACTGTAAGAAAGGACAGAACTCTTATCAAAATGGCTTCCCTATTATCCTTACATATTGTGAGCTGCTTAACCCTGGACTGGCATGTTCTTCTATAAAAGCTAATTTGTCAACCATTTTGCCTATTTGTCAATGGATCCACCTCTTTCTGCATGTTATGAGGTCAAAATTCATTAAATGCTTCCTTCACATCCAGCCACCAAGACAATCTTGGGAACTGAGACATGTATTATAAGAATTAACTTTCTCCCCTTTGAACCTGCGTCTTCATTTTTTTTCCTCTTAAACTCTCAATATGGAAGATAGTTTTGCTGGTGGCTTTGACTTTAGCTAAAAGAATTTCAGTTACAAGTTCTTATGGCTTCTCATTTCTAGATTTTTTTTTTTTATTTTAAATAATTAAATGTGTTTGAACCAGTGAATTAATTTACCAACATCTCCCCTAATCTTCAGAACAAGGGAGAAAGAATCCTGCAATTATTAAAGGTTTACAAGGCACTTAAGATTATAGCTGGACAAAACTATGTCTTTTAGAAAATCAGATCAGTTGTTTATTTTTATGAGAGTAAGAAGATGTAGTTTCCTGTTTCAAAACGCAATATTTTCGAGTGGATTACTCTTGCTGTATCTTTCTGTTATTTCTTTCATGAGAAATCCCTTCAAACCCATATCAAATCTTATTCTACTAGGGCTGTTCTTCATATGGTGCCTTGTTCAAAGATTTGGACTCAAGAGCTATTCTAGAAGCAGCCACATGGTGTTCCATTCACACCTTTACAAAACACTACAAGACTGATATATTTCCAGAGCCAATAACTGGTTTTGCCGGGTCCATTCTTCAAGGTATTCTGGACTCCAGCTCTATGCCCTAGTCCTCATCCCACTTACTATAAAAGCTTAGAGAAACTTCTCAAGAGTAAGGAATATTGCAATGGTGATCAAATTAAGGACATGGTATAGTTGTGTAAGAAAGTACAATTGTGTAAGCAAACTTACCATAACAATAGATGTTCAAATGATCATTGCTGCAGCAGTCTTTGCTATATGAATTATATCCTGCTAAAGATATAACATATGGCCATCTTCCAAAGCTTCAGGGCACCATCCATACTTCTAAACCATTGGTCAGCTTGAGCAAAGGTAACTAAAAAGACAAGTTTAGGTTTCACGCAAGCCTTTAAGAGCTTTCATGACAACAGAGAGAGAGAGAGAGGGAGGTTAAAACCCTGACAAGGGCAATGCTAGGAAAGCAACGGTAAAGATCCTCACCCTGGCAACAAAAACATACAAAAATAAAGGTGATGGAGGGGTGGAGTGGCTACTGCAGCAGTGATCATTCAAACACCTACTGTTATGGTAAGTTTATTTACACAACAGTACAATGTTCATCATATAGATCACTGTTGCAGTACCTTTAGCTATTTCGATAGATTACAATAGCTTAGACAATGGGCAAACTGTACATCAGTACCCTGACTGGAGAACGAACGTTCTTCTGCAGGATATTGATATACAAGTAATACCCAGTGAAAGACATGTCTGCCGCTTCACAGCAGCATATCAAGCCACCGTGAAGCTTGGACTGAGAAAACAAAATGGCTGCCATTATTTTACGCTGGCTAAGCAGCATTTTTGCTTTTTAGCGAGTGTAAAATATAAAAAAGAAGACAACAACAAAAAAAGGTGTGTGTGTGTGTGTGTGTGTGTGTGTGTGTGCGCGCGCGCATGTGCGTGTGTGTGTGTGTGTGTGTGTGTGTGTGTGTGTGTGTAAGTATATGCGTGCATGTCAGTGAAAGTGAGTGAGCAAGCCATTATTTTACACTCTCTAAGCAGCACTTTTGCTGTTTAGCGAGTGTAAAACAAAACAAAAAAATTAGTGTGTATGTGAGTAAGAGAGAGAGAGAGAGCGATCAATTGAGTGAAACAGAAGTGTATTTATGTTTGTCTGCATGTGCATGAATGTATGCATGAAAGCAGAGAGACTGTGTGTGTGTGTGTGTGTGTGTGTGTGTGTGTGTGTGTGTGTGTGTGTGTGTGTGTGTGTGTGTGTGTGTGTGTGTGTGTGTGTGAGAGAGAGAGATTGGGAGAGAGTGATAACGGTCTTATGTTTGTGAATGTGTGTATGAAAACAGAGGAGACTGTGTGTGTTTATGTATGTGTGTGAAAGCAGAAGAGACTGTGTATATGTGTATGGGAGAGAGAATGGGCTGTATATAAAATTGTTGTGTTTCACTTTTTTGTATATATATTTGATGTAAAATGTTTCCTCTACCACCATTAACATATACTACAGCAAGTTTGAAACATTAGGTGGAGGAACTATTTTACATTAAAAATATATATAAAAAAATAATATAGTAGTTAAAAATAAGCAATAAAACACAACAATTTTACAGAGCCCATTTTCTAAGCACAGTAATGCCCTCCAGGATTTGTGTTAATGTGTAATTAATGCCCTTCCAGGGGTGTAGAGGCCCTCTGCTTGCAGCGTTGGGCCTCATAACACCCCTGGGTGGGCATTAATTATACATTAACACACACCCTGACAGGCATTATTGCTTGCTTAACATGACTGAGAGGAGGAAAGATGAAGGTCCAGGAGTCCCTGGAGAATAATCTTAGCAAAGCTCATCCTAGACCTGGTCTAGAATCTAGTTTGTAGTGGTTTGTAAAGGAATATACAGTGGACCAAGATGCTGCTTTTGGAATACTTCTAGAATCCATCCCTTTCCCAAAAGACATGGCCCTGCCAGGAATTGTTTTATTTTTCTAGATATAATAAAAGGTAACAGCATGAGACAACCACTTGGAAATCGCATGTTTTGACATGGGTTGTCCTTTTTCTTTCCTTGTTTTAGAAAGAATACAGATAAAGATGGATAGCTTGGCTCAAAGTAAACTTGGATACACCTTTAGGCATAAAAGAAGGATTTGTTCTTAAGTAAATCCTATTTGTTTGGAAAATGAGATAAGGTTGACCTACTCTAAGAGCTTGCAACTCAGGTACTCTTCTTACAGAAGTCAGAATTATTAGTAACACTGTTTTCCATGTTAAGAACCTCAAGCCAACCTGATGAGCAGGTTCAAATGGAGCAAGAGTTAGTTTTTCTAACACAAATTTTAAAGAAAAAGGAAGCTTGGCATGCAAAACATTTTCACATGATATTGCACTGAAAGAGAAGGTCCATGGGCAGATATGCTGAAATGGCTGACAAATGAACCTTGTTGGAGGAGTAAGACAGGCCAGAGGATAATAACTTACACAAGTAATGTAGAACCAGAGAAACACAAGTCCTGAATGAGTTCTGGTTCTTTTATTGGCACCAACTATAAAAAAATGCTTCCATTTACTCATATATGATTTCCTAGTAGCAGGTTTTCTTGCCTCTTTTAATACCTCTGCATACCCTCAGAAAAAGGTGCCTAAAAGATATTAAGAGATTATCACTGAGACATTCAGTTGCAGTTGTTTGGTGTTGGGATGCATGAAACACACCTTGTCTTGTGTCAGTAGATCCAGTCTGTGAGGAAGCTTATGGTAATTGCCCCTAGTCTTTTTCCAAAAGAAGGGGCAACCACTGTCTGAGCCGGAAGAGAGTCACAACAATGACCTTTGGAACATCCTTCTAAATCTTCAGAATGACCCTGGATGTTAGAGGAAAGGTTGGAAAAGCATACAGGATAATTCCTGTTCAAGGAAAAGAAAAAGCAGTTCTCTTCCAGGACTTCTTGCATGGAGTCCTGTAGCAGAAATTTGCCAACTGATTATTGTCAGTAAAGGCAAAATGATCTATTTGAGGTGCTCCCCACAGGTGGATCAATTCTTGGAAGATCCCCTGATTCAATTTCCATTTATGAGGTCTGTCCTGGTCCTGCTGAGATTGTTGGGCACACAATTTTGCATTGATGGTATATACAATGCCTGTAGAGTGAGATTGTGCTGTGAAACTATATCCCAAACTATCATGGCTAGTCTGCACATATAGTAAGATCTGATTATCCCCTGCTTGTTTATGTACCACATAACTGTAGTATGGTCTGTAAATACTTGTATAGATCCCATGGACTATATATGATTGAGAGAATTGAGAGCATTTCTGAGTTCCAACAAACATGTCATTTATGTTTATGTGTTTTGGTCTGTTTTTTTTTTCTTTCCAAAGAGCCTATATGTGTATCTCCATAGACACTTCTCCCCATTTAAAGTCTGGAGCATTTGTTGTGACTGTGCTGGAGCTGGGAGGGAGAATGGGAGACCTGGATTTTCACAAATTTGGTGTCTCCACATAAAAAAAAATCTCAAAGCTAAAAACACAGCATCAATGGGACCTGCCGGTATCCCGGGTTGCATGCTACGTGAACTCCAAGAGGAGCTAAACCCACACATAAAAATGCTATTTAACCTTAGCCTTACTACAGGATATGTACCTGAACACTGGTGTACAGCAACAGTTGTCCCACTCCACAAAGGAGGCACCTCTACATACCCTGGTAACTACCACCCCATAAGCTTAACCAGCCTGGTCTGCAAAGCTATGGAAAGAATCATTATGGAACTCATAAACAGAGACATTAGGGACTTACAGACACTTGATCCCACCCAGTTCGGCTTTGTAAAGGGCAGATCCTGCCTTTTGAACCTGGATGACGTTTTTGAAACAGTCACTAGAGCCATTGACGAGGGCAAAGCAGTCCATACAGCCTACCTGGACTTGGCTAAAGCTTTCGACACAATACCCCACTCTGGCATCATAGACAAGCTCAACAGCTTAAATGTAAATCCATATGTCACAAGATGGGTGGCAAACTGGCTAAAGGATAGAACCCATAAAGTCAAAATCGCTGGAGCCATGTCACACTCAAAGCCAGTCACACAAGTGGTGTCCCACAGGGCTCTGTCCTGGGACCCCTCTTGTTCGGCATTTATTTCTCAGATGTGAAAGCAAACATGGGAGGGCTGTGGCTGACAAAGTTCGCAGATGACTGCAAACTAGGCGCCATAGTCGATACACCAGCTGACACATACATCCTACAGAAAGGCCTCACTGAAACGGACAACTGGTGCCGGAGTCATGGCCTTAAACTAAATGCCAAAAAATGTATAGTCATCCCCTTTGGGAAAAACAAAGTACCCACAAATTATCACATAAACAGTAACCCACTGAGTACAGAAAAAGTAATCCGAGACCTGGGGACCCAAGTCGATAGTGACCTCTCATTTGACACCCACGTTGCCAAAGTGGTTAGAAAGACTTTCTACCTTGCCCACCTTATCATGAAGGGATTCACATCCAGATCAAAGGAGGTCATTGTACCCCTATACTCCTCCCTTATCAGGCCCATGATTGAGTACAATGCCCCATTTGGTATGTGCCTCACCTGGCACTTGCAACAGCTAGAGAGACCCCAAAAGTACCGCACCAAGAGGATCAAGGGTCTCCAACATATGTCATATGCTGCCAGACTAAAGAAACTCCAGCTCTATTCAGTAGCATACCGCCTGCTCAGAGGTAATCTGTGCCTGACATACAAGGCCATGTCCAATCAGGAATTGATGGACATGCTCCACCTCAAAAAATCCAAATTCATCAGAACCACGAGAGCTAAAGATTTAAATCTCAGCACAAATATGAATAGGACATGCTGGAGGGACAGATTCATAACTCAGAGGCTTCCCATACTCTGGAACAGAATCCTGGTTCATGTTAGGCAGAGCCCCTCACTGACTCTCTTCAAGAGAAATCTTGACGAGTGGATGGGAGATCGTAGGCTTACCCCAGGGGTCATCTCTGTGTCACTACTAGACAGCGGCACAGTAAACTAATTCTATTATGTAAGGGGGTCTTCACTGTGTCACTACTAGAGAGAGACACAATATTCTAAATCTATACTGTACACCTTTGTACCATTACATGGAGTGGCGAAAGCCACATCACTATGGCTAGGCTTATAAATGCCCCAGGGCAGATAGCCTAGTACCAAACTATGAAACTATGAAACTTAACCACACCTACACCAGGGGTAGCAATATCCTTGACCTGGTCATTACCAACATGGGCAACTGGTGTTCCACACCAGAGGTCAATTCCTCAATGGTCAGATCCGACCACAAGCTAATCACACTAAACATGAACATCCCGCCCCCACCCCCCATTAGGGAAACCACCGTAAAAAAATTCTCCAAAGCCAGCTTCACGCTTCTTAAGACAGAAGTGGCAAACTTCACTACACCCATGCTGACGGACAATAGAGGTACAACTGCTGAATCCTACACAAATGCACTTTATAAACACTTACACAAGTGCATGGATCATGCAATCCCAAACAGAACCAAGATGCTGGTCCCCTGCCATAAATAAACTCTACAACAGAAGAAAGAAACTGCTGCAAAAAAGAGTAAAATCCCATGATTGGAGGAACTCGCTGGTCAGCCTCAGTAAGAAGCTGAGATCCCTCATAAAATCCTCCAAAGCTAGTTATGAAAACAAAATCGCCACTTATTCTAAAGACAACCACAAAGCATTCTGTAGCTATGTCAAGAATCTCAATGGCAAAACTCAGATCTGCTCTGAGTTACAGCACAATGACACAAAATATACAGAACTAACTGATATTGCCAACATCCTGGCAGATAGGTTCAATGCTAACTTTACACCCCTCTCATACCCTAAAGGGCCCATCTCTATACCATAAGAATGCAAAGTTCCTGTAATCACGGCTGCACAGGTAAAAAAACACACTCTCCAATGCCAAGAACACAGCATCCATGGGACCTGACAACATCCCAGGTTGCGTTCTACATGAACTACAAAAGGAACTGGCACCCCACCTAAGTACCATGTTCAGTCATAGCCTGACCTCAGGCTTTGTGCCCAATGAATGGCACACAGCAACAGTTATCCCACTCCACAAAGGGGGAGCCACCATGGACCCTGGGAACTACCACCCATTAGCCTGACGAGCCTAGTCTGCATGGCTATGGAATGTATCATCATGGAACTTATAAACAATAACATTGGTAATCTTTAATCTCTGGACTCCACCCAGTTTGGGTTTGTAAAAGGCAGATCATGTCTACTAAACCTGATAGACTTCTTGGAAGTGGTCACCAAAGCCGTTGATGAGGGTAAGGTAGTTCACACAGCCTATATGGATCTTGCCAAGGCTTTCGACACCATCCCCCACTCTGGAATTATAGATAAACTCACTAAACTAGGTATAAATCCCTATGTCACAAGATGGGTTGCCAACTGGCTCACTGACAGAACCCACACTGTGAAAGTAGCAGACTCCAAATCCAACTTCAGACCAGTGAAAAGTGGAGTACCACAGGGTTCAGTCCTGGGTCCTCTCCTGTTTGGTATTTACTTCTCTGAAGTACAGGCTAACACAGAAGGTCTTTGGCTAATGAAGTTCGCAGATGACTACAAACTAGGAGCCATAATCAAAACTCCTAACGATGTGGATGTCCTGCAAAAGGGCCTCACTGAGACAGATGCTTGGTGTCAAAGCCATGGCCTCAAGCTGCATTGTCATCCCTTTTGGTAAAAACTCTGTACCCATGAACTACCACATAGGCGGTAGTCTGCTTAACACTGAAAGTGTGATAAGAGACCTTGGGACACAGGTGGACAGTAATCTCTCCTTTGATAAGCACATCGCCACAGTAGTCAGGAAATCCTTCTATGTGGCACACCTCATTACAAAAGGTTTCTCATCAAGGAAAAAAGAGGTCATTGTTCCCCTCTACTCGTCACTCATTAGACCCATTATAGAGTACAATGCCCCTTTTGGTATGTACCTCACAAGACATCTACAACAACTGGAAAGGCCAGAGAAATACCTCACAAAAAGGATTACTGGCCTCAAACAGATGCCCTATGCAGACTGTCTCAAAAAACTCCAGCTTTACTCCATCGCATATTGTCTGCACGGAGGTGATCTCTGCCTAACATACAAAGCTATGTCCAACCCAGAGCTGTTGGACATGCTCCACTTAATGAAATCCCAATCCCTCAGAGCTACATGCTCTAGGGACCTAAACCTTGTCACCACAATAAACAGTACATGCTAGAGGGATAGATTCCTGTCCCAGAGACTTTCCATACTCTGGAACAAACTACCTATCTGTATCAAACAAAGCTCCTCATTAGCACTCTTCAAGAAAAATCTTGATGATTGGATGGGAGATAGGAAATTCACCCCAGGGATCACTTCTGTGGCTCTGCTTAACAAGGGCACAGGAAAATAATTTTCTTGGATGAAGAAAGCCAGGGTACTGTATGGCAAGGCTTTTATAGGCCCTAGGGCCAATAGCCTAGTACCTCCCTATGAACCTATCAGAGAAGACACAAGACCCAGAATCATTAGAAATTCCCTGGCTGAGACAGTAGTCTGAGTGGAAAAAAAACTCAGGAATAGATCTAGATATAGCTCTACTTTTTCCTGTGGAGGAAAAGCTTTGTGACATGTTCAGGAGACACCCCAGAAAAACAATCCTGTTAAGAGTCAGATAAGACTTTTGCATGATTACTTGGAACCCCAATCTGTATGGGAGACCCATTACCTAGGTGAGAGATTCCTAAGACTATGAAAACATAAACAAGTCCTCTAAATAAGGAAAAATATGAATACCTGCTGTCTTCAGTAAGTTATCACAGGAGCTAGAGATTTTGTGACTACATTTTGAGAAGTGAACTGATAATGTGACACAGAAAGCTTTAATAAACATCTGAAATGTGACTCTCTAGGAGTGCCATGGTGTGCATTGGCATCTGCATCAACCCCTTTTTTCCCATTCTGTACATTAGGACAGGGTGTCACATCAATGGTGACCATCACCTAAAACCAATGTTCACACCACCAGATAGCTAAACCTAACACAGAATATGATGCAGCTTTTAAATTTAAGCTCACCAGAAAAATTGAATGGGGAATAAAACATACAGAGTTGTGAAGGGGTAACATTTTAAACTTAGGCACTATAATAAACATGTTCACAAAGGAAAGATGCAGAAATGGTCTCTAAGAATCTTCTTTCTTTGACACCAAAAACATTCTCGAAACAAAACCCTTCTCCGAACTGAGGAGAAGGACCATTTTTACGACACCCTGAGACAGCAGATACTGAGTGACTGGAGGAGAAAAACAATTTGTGCTAGCAGCTGAGGGGAAGTCCCTCAAAAAGGAGGGGGAAACTCCCACTACAATCTGTAACCTTATCCATAAAAACAAAAAACACTGAGTAAACACGCAAAGCACAAAAAGTGCAAAAACACTTTATTCCAAGCTCACAATTTAAAAACTTTCGCCACACAGAGTGGCTTCTTCAGGCAAATCTAAACAGAATAAATGCAACCACTATTTAAATACAAAGTGAAATGGTCAAATGATATATGCTAGTCATGTGACAGATTTAAATGCAATGTGAGATTGACATGATGCATAAATGCTAGTCGTGTGGCACATTTAAAATTAAATAACATAAAATTCATTATTTAACATTTAAATATGCAATTATATAAAACATACTAAAATCAAAAGGTTGAATTTATAATTACCTAATCATTTCTTACTTTCATATGTATGTTATTAAGAAGTAGTTTGAAAGATACATACCCATTTAGACCTGAGACATGCGCTTTCAAGCATAAAATCCAATAAAATTCATCTAACTCACTATAATGAGAAATGTTACCACCATGCAAAGATTCATAAACAACATGCAAAATACAAAATTTAAAATAATGCTCTGGCCTTCTATCAGCTTTGTGTGTATACAGCGCATTAGTTAATATCTGTGTCTTAATCTCAGAGATATGATTACTAATTTTTGATTTGTCTTACCTACATAGTAAGCATCACGGCGTACACACAAAGCCAGATTTACTAAATTCCTAGTATTACAATTTCCTGTCACTCTTAGCTCAAATTTTTGACCATTCACCTAATGAACAAACACTCCATCAGTATAGACATACTTACAACAGACAGTTTCCACACTTAAAGATATCCTTCTTAGTGGTTGTGACCAGGGTAGGAATGTGTGGTTGCACTTTATAAGAAAGACCAGATTAACATTTTTCCACAGTAAGATGTTGCACGTTCGATTCTCAGTTAGAGCGTCTTCTGTGTGTCGACATGCGTGAATGGGCGTTCCTTCGTTGAAGGTTGTGCGTTAGGCCCGGCAAGCCAGCACGTAAAAATCTACTGCCAATCATTAGCGGATCAGAGTTCCGCTGTGGCGACCCCTAACCAGGAAAAGCCGAAAGACAGTTTTCTTATATTTAAACTGTGGTCTATCTGAAATTACTGTTCTTAACTTGGCTACATCCTGCAAAATATGCAAGTATTTTTTATAACTTATCTAACAGTGTTGGTATTTTTATTATAAGTTAGCATGCATCTCACTGTCCTCTTTGATTTAGAAACCATGAGAATACTTCTGTCAGTAATTGGCTCAACAGAGAAAGTGGATCTGACAGTAGTGGAATGGCAATCCTTGATTTCATTGGATGTCATATCCCTTCATTATAAAATCATTAGTCATTTTCCATAGCTGATTATTCATCAGGTATTCAGGTGTGTTTAATTGAGATACTTGCATCATCTGATTACTGACTATGTTATCAAATATAAACTGAGGGTGCATGCTACTTCTATGTAAATAGGAGTTCCATTTCACAGGTTTCCTGTAGAGTGCAGTAGCAAGTGTACCATAAGTATTCTTATATATAGTGACGTCAAGGAATTTGATGTGACTAAAGGCTACATTTTTCCTTAAACTTTAAGAAGATGGATGTGTTTGAAATAAAATTAAAAAAAATCATCAAACTGTTTTATATTGCCACTCCATATGAGAAACAGATCATCCACAATCTGTCGATAAAATAAAGCCTTACTATTAAATGGATTTTCAGTTGCTAAGATGAATCTCTTCTCCCAAATATGCATAACGATATTTGCAAATGTGTTAGAACAGGTGTGCCCATCGCTACACTTTTCATCTGTTTGTATATTTTCTTCTGAAAGAGAGACACATTATTTGTGAGGACAAGCATTAGCAGTTGAC
This sequence comes from Protopterus annectens, assembly GCF_019279795.1. Lineage (NCBI taxonomy): Eukaryota > Metazoa > Chordata > Ceratodontiformes > Protopteridae > Protopterus > Protopterus annectens. The sequence continues at coordinate 166,912,016 of NC_056740.1, read as the reverse complement.
ACAGTGTATTTACGTAAGCCTGTGTGTATTCTGTGAAATCTAACACAAATTCGATCACTGATTGTACACTAGTTTTGTTTGGTATTATGGTAAAAAAGGAATCAACATCTAGGGTTGCAAAGTAGCAAGCATTAGCCCTATGATATTGTGACCAACATTGTAACTGCTGTAAAAACTGAGCTGTGTCTTTAATGATCATACCTGTTTTCTCAAACCCCACTCTAAACTGAGTCTCTAAAAACTTTGAGATTGGTTCAGTGACCCAACCATTAGCTGAGACTATAGGTCTAAACAGAAGATTAGTCAGGGATTTGTGTATCTCCGGTATACCATATATGAATGGAATCTAGGAAATTCAGTGAAAACATAGTCAAACAGTTCCTTATTGAGCTTTCATAAAAGTATGTAAAAATTCATGCACTTTAGTAATAAGTTTAGTATATTCACATCTAGAAATACATTCATAATATTGGCTAGATAACATTTTGTTCATATTCTCAATATAATGCACCATATCAAGTACCACAATTCCCACACCCTTGTCAGCACCCTTAATAGTAATGTTTGGATTATTCAAGAGTGTTTTAATAGCATTGTATTCCTCAGACGAAAGGTTATAAAATCTATTCTTTTTCTGTTTATAACAAGTCTCATATCTCATGTCCAACTGCACGTTCAGAAACCTGAATTATACTGTTGTTAACTGGAACAAAGGTGCTGGACCATTTAGGAATGCCATCAGTATTAATGTGCTTATCTGTAGAACCAAAGAGTGCCTTCAAGTTGTGTTCATACAAAATATTTAAATTCATACAATCTTTTAGAAATATCAACAGTGCATGCAGGTATAAAAGTTAAACCTTTCCTTAAAGTAGATAGTTCATTTGCACTCAAAGGATAATTACATAAATGGTGTCTGTGATGTATAATGTTTGCAACTAAAGTGGTGGTAATTTTGTTTTTCATTTATATAAATGTAAGATTGCCTATGCCATATGTGAAAATTTAATAAAGACGTTTGTCGGGAAAAAAAGGATATTTAGATAAATTAAATACCAGTTCTAGGTTCTCGGCTGACTTCTTGTTCTCGTTCGTTGTAATGTGCTTTTCTGACATTGTTTTGGGTCATTTCTCTTTCTGTGGTCGAGATTCTGGTAGTGGCAAAGGTTTTTCTAAAAAAGAAAATTCAATGTGGTTAAGTACTCGAACAGCATTGATGAGCTGGTGTCCTTATTCACCAATCATGGTGAAATCGCAGGCAAGTCTATCAAATCAGTTGTCATCAATTGCTCAGCAACAACATTTGAAGCAGGTTGCTGAGGTTGTGTATTGGCAGCTAGTTCAAAGCATTTTAAAGATGGACCATTTCCTTCACTTTTCCAAACAAACACATTGCCACTTTTAAAATAAGGTATATCTGTCCTTAACTTCTTTTACTTTGTTTCTGTTAGCCTCTTTTCAAGCTGAAATACACTCACAAGCTTTATACAGAAGGTCAGTATAAAACAGACATCGGCTCAGTATATAAAGATTTAACTTCACCTCTCAAGTCAAGTTCTATCGGCTCAAAGAAGGTGTTTGTGAGTTCCCGTTCCATATACCTAAAAGAGCAGTTTAAATTAATAAGCTGCTACCTTCTAAGTAAATCTGAATATTTATTGCTGTAGGTGGGCATTTTCAACACACTAAGCCCACATGGGATAACTTTATGCTGTAGATAAGCATTAAAGCTTAAATGTTGCCACTGCAATTTTTTGAATTGACAGGCACATTCTTCAGACTGCTTCAGTTTAATTTTTAATTCTTCAAAGGAGTTATTGCCTTGATTAGTATGCATCTCAGTCTGATGCCATTGGGTCTAACAGACCAAGTAAAGGGTTCAAAGAAACGTCAACTAGTTTAGCACGTGTAAGTAGAGATCAAACTGGCGCATTGCTGGTAGATGGTAGAGTACTTGGGTTATATATGTCTGTTTCTGGCTGCACAAAAAGCACAAAGGTAAAACAAACAGTTGAGGTAACAGTTAAACCAGTAGTTCCAAGAAGTCCAAGACTTAAGTCCATAAAAACAAAAAACACTGAGTAAACACGGAAAGCACTATAAGTGCAAAAACAATTTTATTCCAAGATCGCAAGTTAAAAACTCATCATACGGAGAGGCTTCTTCAGGCAAATCTAACTAGAACAAGTACAACCACTATTTAAATACAAAGTGGAATGGTCACATGATATATGCTAAATATACAATGTGAGATAGTCACATGATGTATGAATGTTAGTCATGTGACACATTTAAAATTAAATACAATTCCATAAAATTCATAATTTAATATTTAAATATACAAATATATAAAACATACTAAAATCAAAAGGTTGAATTTATATTTACATAATCATGTCATACTTTCATACGTATGTCATTAAGAAATGGTTTCAATGATATGTGCTTATTCAGACCTGGAGACATGCATTTTCAAGTGTAAAATCCAGTAAAATTTGTCTAATTCAGTATTGTAAGAAATGTTACCACCATGCAAAGATTTATAAACAACATGCAAAATACAAAGTTTTAAATCATGCTCTGGCCCTCTATCAGCTTTATTGTTTATGGAGCACATTAGTTAATATCTGTCTCTTAATCTCAGAGATATGATTACTAATACATTGTTTTAATTTTTGATTTGTCTTACCTACATCTGTAACCTTGATGGATTGCTTTTAGAACTCATCTGTCTGAAACTATATGTTGCCAAAGAGAAAAATGGAGGTTCAAATTTTCTGGAAGAATAAAGGGTTTGCCAGGGTGGGAGGGGGGTGGGGTCTTGCATATAGTCATTCAGCTTTATTATACTGTCCCTTGTTCTGGGGGGGGTTCATACTTTCTTTTTGGGACCTCTCTGCATATTGCTTTTTAAAGGTTTACTTACCAGCAGCTACTGATATTGTTTATTTTGCTTTATAAAGAAGGTTTTGAGGGTAGAATTAAATCATTTGGCAAATTTGGAGAAATAAAAGGCTGACAAATCTGAGAGAATCCTTGAGTCAGCTTATTTCTGTCATTACACCTTTAAAGGACCTCTGCAGTAGATGGTTCAAAAACAAATTTCTATCCACGGTAGAGTTCAGAATTTTATATCTGGCATCTGAAAGGATTTGATAACGCATCCAATCAAACATTCTCATTATAGTTCTAATGGCAGCAGCCCTGGAAGTGGCATCAGTAGAATTATAAACTTATTTCATACACTAGGTAATCACTTACAACAAAGAAGTGACCAAATTAATCCAGGCCAAATTCTCCTCAGAAGAGGAAACACATGCTAAAATATTCATCGTATTCTCAAAAGAGGTAAGCATGAACTATAACATACGAGTTTGACAGTTAAGAATTCTAAAATCCAGTGCTGTAGAACAATAGACTTCCCCCAGAATATATCAAAAGCTTTTCCCTCCTTGCCAGAAGGAAAAGGACTGGTATTAACCAAATGTTTAGAACAGTTGGGTTCACTAAAGCAAAAGCTTCTGGGTCTGATCTGGGCTGAATGCATAAAAACTAAGACTGGGGAACTTTATACAATCTTTAAAGCAAACAACGAACCAGTGAAAATCACACTTTATTTTCTCTAGTGCCTCGGCTCACCAAAAAGCCTTCAAGGAGTAACAAATCACATATATCCAAGGTATATATAGCACTACCCAAGTTAATTATTCAATAAACATTCAATTAAATATAAAACTAATTGTCTACTTTTTCCACCAAATCCAAGGTACAGCCATGGGTGCTGCATTTGCACCCATGTATGCTAACATTTTTATGGGATTGGTGGAATTGGAATATATTTACACCCACTTATTTGTTAAAAATTATGTTATATATTATTTTAGATTTATTGATGATTTAATTTTTTTGTGTGAGGGAGGTAAATTTGAAGTTAAGAAATTTGTACAAGACATACAAATGAATAGGTTTGATATAATGTTTGATGGTATACAATGTGGTGAGAATGTTTCCTTTTTGGATATTAATTTAAAGGGTATTATAGGTAGACCTATAGTTACAGGCATACATAGGAAATTTGATTGCCTGAATGAATTTTTAATGGGTACAAGTTGTCATCCTAGGCATACCCTGGAAGCTTTACCTTATAGTGAATTCTTAAGGTTATCTCGTATCTGTAATGATGAAAAAGATTTTTTAAATGAGATGAAGAATACTACAGATATGTTTATAAGAAGGCAATATGATAGACAATTAGTTAATTCGAGTATAAATAAAATATTTGATAAAAGATATAAGAGGGAACTAAAATGTTGGAAAAAACAAAATAATAGAATTAATATGAGTAATAAAAAAGAATTGGAAGAGATTTTTATGGTCTCTACATTTAACATATATAGTGAATATATTAAGAAATGCATCTTACATTTTTGGAAGTTTTTGCAAAATTATAGAGAACTTAATGACTTAACAAATAAGAAATTGAATTTTACTTATAAAAGAGGCAGAAATATAAGAGACATGATAGTGCACACGAAATTTGTTAGACCAGGGGAGAAAATATATAAACAAATTGGCGTTAAGGGAACAGTACCACGTGGAAAATGTAAAGTTTGTCCCTTTGTAAAAAATGTTTTTCCTTATATTAATGGAAATAGTTTTAAACCTAATGGTCATTTTAATTGTATAACAGAGCATGTGATATATGCCATTCAATGTAATTATGAAAAATTTTATGTAGGTCAGACTAAAAGAATGTTTAAAGTTAGAATATTGGAGCATTTAAGGGATATAAGAGCAAATAAAATAGAAAGCCCTTTAGATCGACATTTTGTTGAGTTTCATAATGGAGAATGTGATAGTTTGAAGGTTACTATTTTAGAACAGATTATTATAAATGAAGCTAGTGATAGTAGAATAAAAAATGTTCTTTTAAAGAAAGAAATTATTTTTATTTTAAAATATAATACATGGAGTCCTGTAGGGTTAAATACTGAATGTTTTTTGGAAAAGTTTGATTTAATACACTGTTTTTTAAGTAGACAATTAGTTTTATATTTAATTGAATGTTTATTGAATAATTAACTTGGGTAGTGCTATATATACCTTGGATATATGTGATTTGTTACTCCTTGAAGGCTTTTTGGTGAGCCGAGGCGCTAGAGAAAATAAAGTGTGATTTTCACTGGTTCGTTGTTTGCTTTAAAGTTCGTGATACAGTTTGGTGTCTTGCTAGTTGTTCTTCTATATTTTAACTTTATACAATCTGTCTGCTTTCTTAGGGGCAGCAGACTGGCTGGCTGTCAAGTTACAGGCTGCGACAAAACATCCTCCAATGCCAAAAGAACAAGAGGTTCTAGAAAATGTATTTGTAATAAATAATACTTCTTCAGGCACTGTGAAATATCATTATATTGCCACTGAAACATGTTTCATTTGGAAATAGTTTCAGAGAAGGAGAAGCCTTCAAAGGGACTGTCAGAAGCCAGACTCGCAGAATATGAATCAGAAATATGAGGAGAGAAAATATAATCTAGCCCTTCACAATCATTTTTGGTTCAAAAATTTGAACTTCTTCAGAAAATGAAGAACTTTTTTTTTAACAGGAATAGCTGAACTAGAAGGTCAAACACCTAAGCTAACCCCCAAGCTAAGCCCAATAAATCACTCCTGTATAAAATGACTGAAATAAGAGAAGAAATATATCTAAGTTTTTTTTGCTTCTTTCTAATAGGAATTTATGAAAAAAGAAGACCCATTTCTGCCAGGAAAAATAAAAACCTCCATATGGATAGGCATAGCATTCTGGCTAGGCAGAGTGGTATTCCCTGCCACTTCTCCCAATCACAGAGGGTATGTCTATCCCCTGGTCTGTGGTGGCTATAGGGACTACACCAGGGGGAGCCAGGGAAGGAGATAAATGGTCTGGGTAACTAGAAATGGTCATAACAGAGTCATCTATCTGCTGCTTTAGCACTTTAGCAGCTTGCTATGGTGACAAAGGCTACTTAGCAGTTTTCTTCTTTTTGTGGTTGGAAGAAGGAAGATGTGAGGAACTAATAAGTTGTTCTATGGTAAAGCCGAAAAAGATGCCTGATTCCTGGGGAAGCCTGGCAGAAGTCAGTAAATCAGGTAAAAAAAATGTCAAATTGTAAATAGAATACAAAAGTTGTTAAACATTTATCCAGCCCCTCAGAATAGCATAGCACGCCTTTTACATCAGGAAAAAGTAATTTTAAATTAGTTGTAACACCTTTTTAGCACAAAAGTAAGAAAAAAGTGACACTCCCATTTAAAAGTAATGAAAAGTCATATGACCATCATTAAAACACTTTTTCTTAGTTTAGAAATTATTATTTTACCGAAAAAATAAAATTTTTGTCAAAAAAAAAAGTAAGGTGGAAGGTTTTGTTCCTTAAAGAGGACTTATCGGTCCAGCAATAAAGCAGGGTTAGCTGACAACTGATCCTTGAAAGCATGCAAGAGGAGCATTCTTTGGGGGCAGGAAAGCTCTGAAGGGTTTGGCACCCAAGTCTGACTTTTTAGTGAGCACATCTCAAGCTGGCTAACAGTTTGGGCCCTTAATGTTTGGAAACTGCCCAGCTGTTATATTCTTAGCAGGATATAACCCATATACCCAGGAATACTGCAGCAGTGATCCATATGATGAACATCTTACCATAACAATAGATGCCCAAAAATATCACTGTTGCAGTGTATGCTCCTGTTCCCTTCCCCTTTTTCTTTTCTTCCCTTGCTCTTTGGGTGAGATGGACCTACCCTTTCCCCCTCTTCCCTGCTAACTTGAGCCTAGTTGCTACTCTTTATTTTGCCTCAATATTCTCTATCTAGGGCTAGAATGTTCTTTGGAACTTTATATCTGTAAGTCTGTTATGTACCAGCATGTATTCCTGTGCATTACTAATGAGTCAGACATATGATGGGAGTGGAAGGCACCTAAGCTTTGGAATATTGGCTGGATATATTGTATCCTTGGCAAGATATTTCCCAAGAGTAAGCAGTACTGCAACAATGATATATTTGGACATCCATTGTAATGATAAGTTCCTGCATAACTGTACTTTCTGCTACTATGTATCTGGTATTTTATAGTTCTGTTTCTTGCCCTGGCACGTGAACTGTATTGTGTTCTCACATTATCAGGTACTTCTTGAATTTGTACTCCTGCACTGAGTTTGTAAAACATGTATGTGTCCAGTATTTTTTTCTGGTTAACAAATATAAATAAGTATATAAAATAGCTCGTACCCCAGGAAAATTACACCATACCTATTAGGAGGGTAAGAGTGGATTCTTCGCCATTTATTGCTGTACCCCATCTCTGTTTTTTTGTCTATCAATTCTTCGCAGTTCGTGGTTTTAATGCTGACTGAAAAGCTGTGAGAGCTAGGTGGATAACTAAAACATCTTGCAGATTAGTGTGGTGTTTTCTCAGAGATGGGAGTCACCAGTCCTAGATAAGCTTTCCAAGCATAAGTGAAGCACATATTGCCAAAGTCTGATTTGGCAGTGGATGTGCAAAGGTAAGTATTGAGTGATGGAAATCTGTTTGTGTCAACACAGTGACATCATCACTAAAGTTGGAATCTGTGGAATACTGTTTTCCAGTGACTGAGCACTCAGGACTCCAGATTTACAGATATTACTGTTATATTCCTCATCCAAAGTCAGGCACTGGGTACCATAAGGAAGGCAAAGATGTATACCCCAAGGATTTTATCAGTTCTTAAGGTTAAATTGCATCATAGAAATACACTCAGATGCTTTTCTAATCTGTTTTGTTATACTGATGTCTAGACATTGCTGATTACTGAAATGATATTAATTATTTATTCCTTAAAATATTTATACTTCTTTCAGTATTTTGCTTCATTAGTCAACTACTCTGATAAAATGCAGTCATGTAAATACTAACTAATTTATGCATTTGTATTCGGGTCTATATTAGATCAGCAAACGCTTAAAAAAGCGAACGCTGATTGATCGAACTTATAGGTTCATAGGTAGGTACTATGCTATTAGCCCTAGGGCCTATACAAGCCTAGCCAAAAAGGTACCCTGGCTTTCGCCACCCAAGAAAATTATTTTCCTGTGCCCCTGTAAAGCAGAACCACAGAAGTGATCCCCAGGGTGAATTTCTTATTACCCATCCAATCATCAAGATTTTTCTTGAAGAGTGCTAATGAAGAGCTCTGTTTGAAATAGATAGGTAGTCTGTTCCAGAGTATGGGAAGTCTCTGGGATAGGAATCTATCTCTCCAGCATGTTCTGTTTATTGTGGTGACAAGGTTTAGGTCCCTAGAGTGTGTAGCTCGGAGTGATTGGGATTTCTAAGTGGAGCATATCCAACAGCTCTGGGTTTGACATAGCTTTCTATGTTAGGCAGAGATCGCCTCTGAGTAGGCGATATGAGACGGAGTAAAGCTGGAGTTTTTTGAGACGGTCTGCGTAAGGCATCTGTTTGAGGCCAGTAATCCTCTTTGTGAGGTATTTTTGTGGCCTTTCCAGTTGTTGTAGATGTCTTGTGAGGTACATACCAAAAGGGGCGTTGTACTCTATAATGGGTCTAATGAGTGATGAGTAGAGGGGAACAATGACCTTTTTTTTTCTGGATGAGAAACCTTTTGTGATGAGGTGTGCCACATAGAAGGATTTCCTGACCACTGTGGCAATGTGATTATCAAAGGAGAGACTACTGTCCACCTGTGTCCCAAGGTCTCTTATCACACTTTCAGTGTTAAGTAGACTACCGCCTATGTGGTAGTTCATGGGTACAGAGTCTTTACCAAAGGGGATGACAATGCACTTTTTGGCATTGAGCTTGAGACCATGTCTTTGACATGTAAGCAAAAGCTTAAAATATCGGAGCAACAGAAACCCAATTTTTTTCCTAGGGAAAGAATTTGGTTGTCCGTTTCTGTTGCTTCAGTATTTTCGGTGCTGTGGTGGAAAATTACGGGTCGGGTTCAGGTAAGTGTGTGATTGTGTGGATGTGAGTTTTAGGGCGGGTTAGGTGAGTTAGGATTAGGGTGCGGGTTAGGTATGTGTGCGATTGTGTGGACGTGAGGGTTAGGGTGGGTTAGGTGAGTTAGAGTTAGGGAGCGGTTGAGGTGAGTGTGCGATAGTGACAGAACTTAGGGCTAGGGTTTGGGATAAGGTAAATGTATAGTTAGTGGTGTGTGTATAGTTTAGTGTAGGGTTAGGTGTCAGATTTTAGGTATATGTGTGTGGATTGCTGTTTGTTTGGTGTGCTTGTGTTGTGTGTATGTGTTTTGGAACAGCAATTTTTTTCCCTAGGAAAAAAATCGCTGTTCTGACAGTTCAAGATTGTAAGCTTTTGCTTACCTAAGTTCGATCAATTAGCATTCGCTTTTTTAAGTGTTCGCTGATCTAATATGGGCCCTTTGTATTCTACAGATAATTCATGCATATGTGCCTATGTTGTGAATGTCTCTGTTTGGGTATATGTACTTTCTGCATAAAATGTGCATGACTGAAAATGGTTCATGTACCAGTCCTCCTACTGAGCCATCAAATGGATAAAATAAAACTAAAAAAATGTAAGTTTTGTGCTTACCATATCAGTAGATGTTGTTGATCCACTCGCATTAACCAGTAGGACTTAAATTGTAGGCTTAAAGTTAGCTTGGCATCTAAAACTTTCCCAGGCTAGTAACCTCTCCCCTTTATCCATAATACTTTAAGAAGTAGCTTTCTCTCATGTGTGATGCTTTAAATCAAACCACCACAACAAAATAACAAAATATAACTCTACAGAACATAGAGGGTATTCAGAAATGCGCATCATACTGTGCAATTCTGTTTCTAGCAGCATTGCTCAGTGCATTATGAGGAAGCACCTGTAGGCACTATAACTATATGAAGTCTCCAGCAAGTAGCACTACAGTGGTCTGTTGGATAACATAGCACGCAAATGCAGCATTCTGGGGGTGTGATTAATATAAATTAGCCAGGTATATAAATTAGCCATGTGGTTTTCCTCAGAGCCTTACTCTGGGATTTCAAAAGTGTGGTAGAGTAATTGAAAGATAAACTCTACCATACCTTTTTGGAGCAGAAAAGTAGAACTGAACTAACTGTTTTACAGTGTAAACTCATTGTCTATGGCAGCAGCAGAAAGAGGCCATTAATGACACAGTAGATATGTACTGTGAGGCTGTTTGCATGTGAATGTATGTTTGTTTATGTATGGACCTGATTGTGACTGTACTAATGTGTGTGTGTGTGTGTGTGTGTGTGTGTGTGTGTGTGTGTGTGTGTGTGTGTGTGTGTGTATATGCAACTGTGCACATATCAGTGCGACTTTATATGTGTGTCAGAATGTGTGAATATATGTGTGTGTGTAGGTTCCTATGGAACAGTGTTGCATGGTTTGTTGAGAGGAACATTTAAGTGTGCTACGCATACCTGTCAGCTGTCTAGATTTTGACAGAATGTCCAGATTTTTGCCTCATATTTTGGTGTATTCTTCATAAAATTTTTGGTTTTCAGGTAAATCAATGAGGATTGAAGCCACTAAATCCACAACCCCATTTTCTCATTTTGCGCATGCGGTCAGTGTGTCACTTCAGTCATCTAGAGCCATTGTTTACACTGCCAGGTGGCTAGCTCTGTCGTGGATTGAAGCCACTAAATAATGACAGACAATTGAGATTCAGACTTCATATCTTTCAGAAAATGCATGCAGATGCAAAATCTGTTATTCTATCAGCTTTCTAAGTTTATACGAGCAATAATTAAAAGTTTTCACTATTTCTGGGCCTTTGTCCCCTCATTATTTTTGGCTTTGGCCAGATTTCTTGCATTAAGAGTTTGAGAGATATGGTGCTAGGTGCTCAACTCAGAGACGTGCAAATGAGTTGCTAATGAGCTTTTTTTTAATGAGACTCTTGCATGTCTCTGTAACACTATTTAACCCTGTGGTCCTGCTGGAGCACAACAGCAAAGCACTATTAGTACTACAGAGCTACATTTTCTGAATACCCCCCATAGCTGTGCTGAGGACTGGGGGGGAGAGTGGTGAATATGTTGATGAAGATGCACTATCTAATCAAGATGTTCCCCGGGATTCATGAACCTTGCGCCAGGCGCACGCATGGCGTAGGCGCCACAACGCCAGACATGGCCGCCGAGCGATTCAGGTACGATCCAATCCCACGTGCACCACCGGCGTACGCCTGAGTTGCGCCGCCGCCAGCGTAGGTATGTTAAACACCCCATGTGCGGTGTTGCACCATGCAAATGAAGGCAAGTAGCGATTCACGAAGTGGCGCAGGCGTAGCATAACGGCACGGCAATGTAAACCAAAAAAAATGGTTTACATATATCCAAACATGACATAGGAGTAACGGAAGGCTGCCAACGTCAGGTGTCATACTGGTGCAACATGCCAATGGTGAAAGACACTGAGAATGTCAAAAGAAAACATGCAGAAAATGTAAATAACGACATAAATGGTATGTACGCAAAAACCACAGCAGAACCCCAGGACATGTCCGCAGAAGGTGCAGAACAATGAAATAATATGACAATGTCATAAAAGAGCAGTATAAGACACATCAGCATCACAGCCACAATATACCATAGTATGCATGGAAAGCCACAACCACAGCCCAAGGGTTGCCAAGGAGTGGCGGCGGTGTCCGGCGCCGTAACCATGTATTAGTAGTCAATGCCATGCAAATGAGGCAGATAATACTGAATTGCAAAACCCCCGCCGGCATAAGGCTGCACCAAACGTTGCAGCGGTAATACACCGAGGAGTGGCCTAGAGGGAATACATGTCAATCGCAGAGGGGTGTGCCACTGTAGGAGGAAGCACATTGGAGCCCAGCAAACATGGGCTGTACAATGCACATCACAGCATCAGGACCGGCGTGTGAGGAAATAGATGCGCTGAGAGTACACAATGCGCGCACAGATGCATGTGCACGAGGATGACTACGTTCCCCAACCCAGTCATGTGACGGCCGCCCCGTCAACAACCACGGATACAGGAAGGTGATGCGGAGAATATGAGGAAATGCGGAAGCAGTGTAATTGGAGTTGTAATGAGCAATCAACACCAATCAACCCACGAAGGGCAATCGGCGGCAGCTGACAACTCTGCATGCAGAATCCCGCAAAACGGGAAAGGGGAGGCATATGAATGCAAAGAAAGTAGGGGATGTAGCAGAATTGCAAAGAGCGAAGAACCGATACAGCACAGCCAAGTAGAGAGGTAGCATAACGGCGGCAGACAAAATGCATGAGATGCCATGTGCCTGCAGGATGCACTCCAGGAAATAGTAGGTGCAACGTGCAGAAACAGTAAAGTAAGGTGTAAAGCTAAACCAATACAGGCAAGTGTAATGTAACACCAAAGGCAACAGTGTTGCAGTGCCAACGGTAAAACACGGAAGATAACCCACAGATACGGCAGCACAGACACACCCAATGACATCACCGGGTGTACAGCACAACACTATAAAGTGTGAATGCACACAACACACAGCGCGTATTCCCAAACGCCGCACTTTAGGGTGTAAACACACGGGGAACTTTTAAAATGTATATGTTGGGTGCTGCCGTGGCCGTGATGCATCGGCATGTGTTAGAGACAGACGGAGTTGCGAAGGAGGGTGCCGACAACTACAGTAGGCCTCAGAGGAGAAGGAGAGTGTTCAGACCAAGGGTGACCTACCAGGGGCTGCAAGACCTGGAAATAGTAGAGCGTTACAGGGTGGACAGGGACACGTTACAGCAAATAGTGGCGCTGTGCTGGCCATGCCTGAGAACAAGAGACAACAGAGGGGAGCCCATCCCAGTGGACACAAAGGTATGTGTAAGCTTGCGAATACTGGCAACAGGTACCTTTCAAAGGCCAACCGGGGATATAATGGGCATCTCACAGGCATCAGCATCCAGGGTACTACACCAGTTTCTGGATGCCATGTTACGACATGCCCATGAGTATATATACTTCCCCAGATCTCAGGAGGAGTTGGCTAGCAATATGCGCCACTTCCACCGTGTGGCACAATACCCGGAGGTACTGGGTGCGATAGACTGTACGCACATAGAAATCAAGTCACCACCCGGGGAGCAGGGTAGACACTACATAAACCGCAAGGGATTCCCCTCCATCAATTGCCAGGTCGTGTGCAATGCGCAGGGCATTATCATGGATGTGTGTGCTGGCAGCCCTGGAAGCTACCACGACTCCCATATCTGGCATGCCTCACAGATGTATCAGGTATTCGCCAGGGGGGACATCACACAAGGTCACCTTGTGGGGGATGCTGGCTATGCACTGGAGCCGTGGATGATGACACCCATCAGAAATGCACACACACACATGCAAGAACGCCATAATGAGGCACACGCACAAACCAGAATAATCATAGAGCGTGTGTTTGGGATGTTGAAATCACGGTTCCGGTGCTTGGATACATCCGGTGGAGCCCTGCAGTACTCTCCAGGCACATGTGCCCACATATTCATAGTATGTGCTATGCTACATAATATGATCCTGCGGAAACAGCTGCTGCAGGGACATAATGTTGTAGGGCCACCAAGCCCGCCACAACTGCCAAGGCAAGCACAGGCACAGGGCGTTCAGCACCATGAACACACTGTGCCAGCCCCAGTAGGCAGACGGAGGCGTGCCCAATATGCCTATGCCTTGGCAAAGAGGGAACGTATAGCACATACTCTGACAGCGTAGGCCCCATGGACTGACACCTCCCTACCTGCACACACAGTGAAATGGACGGCACACAAACATGGCCGCCCGTAATGTGTACCGTATGGGCAGTCCCATGTGTGACTCCAACATAGGTAGCACCCAAACACTGCACACCCAACAGCCAGCGGAGCATGGAACGCCAACACCTCAACCGCACGCGGGTCTGACAGCAGACAGCGTAGCCGTATGCTGCCACGTTCGGCGCAAGGTGTCTACATATGTACATACACAGATATGGAGATATATATCATTACACACATAGAAATATATGCACACATACACAGATATAAAGTACAACAGGTTAAACAGGGAATCACAGGGATGCAAGGTTACAGAGAAGTAAGACGCGAAACTTCTACATAGTAAACATAGTGAACGACAACCCGACTATCCAGGAGGGTGGACAGAGCAGGGAATGCCACCCATGGAAAGGTCAACCCACCTAAATGCATATTCGCAAGTCGGGATGATCGCCAGGCCACGATACAGTAACAGGACATGTGCGGATAATATTCTTAGGATATGAGGGCGGAGGTAGACACCGCTGCCGGCGATGCGGTCAACGTAGGTACTGTGTGCAACCGTCCCTGCGAAAGCGGCAGTATGTGTATGTGTGAGTTGAGGGTGTCGTGTGTTCCGCTGTGCGAGTGTAATGTGTGTGCCACTGTAAAATGTGTATGTAGGTGACATGTGACAGGCGGAGTGGAATAACATGTGTAGGCATACAGTATAGGAACCACAGGCGTATGTACAGCAGTACCCACAAAGTAGCACTGAGAGCTCCTCACTGGCTATGCGCGTGGTGACGTAAAATGATGCAAAGCGAAAATGTCCCAGAATGTACCACAGGAGTATAGCCAACATGAGATGCAAAGGACGCATGTACAAACCATGACCGTATGTATGGCGCCGATATGTTAATTTCAACACGATACGTCGGCAACGTTACACAGCAATAGTCATGTACCGCGGAAATACGCATGTGCTACCCCGGCACCGATTGTGGACACGTATCGTCCCGTAAACACCGCTGTGTGTTCTACGAGTGTGAAACAAGCAATCGCCACCCGAATAGGTGGCAACCGGTAGCATACAGGCCGTCCCAAGTACAGGACCACAATGACCGTAAATATCCATGACAAAATGCCAAGGGATAGTCGGCACATACGAACAGCCGCAGATATACTACCGATGTGATGGAGGAATACATGCAGGAAGCACACATGCAGGCGGTACCGACACCAGACGACATCAACAAAACCTACACTCCTAGAACAACAGACAGGTAACTTGCAGCTCCCCAGGCAGGGATGGAGCACACACACAAGCATACCGTGTATGTATAAATGCAAGGCCCACAACCCGTACCCGTCACCCACAGCTGTCAATATACCCCATCGCACATATCAAAGGGATACAAGCCGAAATAGCAGCAAAATCATACAGGCAGTCAATGACAGCGGCATACCCGCAACATCTCACGTGGGAAACACTATCAGCAGCGGATGCATACCTGCATCCGTTGTGTACAGGAATACAAGAGCTATGTTACACATCCGAATGCAAAACGCCATCGATAGACGCCACCAGGACATGGACACCCACATGTCGAACATAATACCATACCCAACACACACAATCCACGGCTAACACCACAGCGAAATGTACCTGATGCCACACATAGCGGCTGCAGTCACACATAACATAAGACAATACATACCATCCCCACGAAGGTAGTGCAAATAACCAACGCCCAGACGAGGAATGAACCATGCTCTAGTTCCGACGCGTACCGTACGAATGGAGGAGATGCACAGGTGATATGCGCATAAGTACACACCGAGGAACAGCTATTGGTGTGATGAACCCACATGCCGCAGGTGACGACGGATATAAGGAAGACTCCCAGGATATTCAAACTGTATGTTCATACCGAACAAATACTTTATTCTCACTCGAGCTGTTTTGTTGTAACTAGCGAGACTCTAACGGAATAGGGAAACCAACACAGGAAAGGTATGTAGAACCCATGAGATGTACTGGTGTGTAACGCATGATATGTATGACGAATCTGCACTGTATGTGAACGGTGTTTGTAAGTAAAGATACCTGTCCATAAAGCAGAGAGCGGTGAAAGGTGGTTATGTAGTACTAACCCGCTCAGCATACCAACGACTGTGGACACCGTGTGCACAGCAGTGGGACATCATGTACACAGCCGGGATAACCCAAGGGCCGCCATAGGGATTTAAAACACAGAACAATGCCACCACCCATGCTGATGCTGGCAGTGGATGTCCAACAATGAAGTGCCACAGCAGGGGATAGGACATGTATGTATAGTGTCACAGCACACATGTGTATGGGCATATACTGTCGATGTCATACATAATGTGCGCACGACTTGCACGTATGCCTCGCAGTAGGGGTGACTATGTCAAGTATGTGTAATGTAAAGCTGTCATGATGGATATGTTCAGACATCATACACAGTATCACAGGCATAGCATGCATGATGGAGGTATGGCCTAGTGTTATGTACATTAACAGGATATGTATGGCCTGCACATATGGGACAGAGTAGTAGCAGAATAGCCACACGAAATGGAAGTAACAGCAAGTAACCATGTCCAAACGATCTGTAGCAGGTGCAATGTGTGCAACAATGACATCTGGCAGGTCCATGTGTAAACACATGTGCAATGTACACAGTAGTGTCACCCCCCCCATGGTAGTGTCCACTGAACAGCAGAGGTGGATGTCAACTGCATGTCTACACAGTACTGCCGTTGTGGTGGTACCATGTGTATGTGTCACCCTATCAGCAAGGGAGCTATCACATGACCAGTGCCACAGTGTGTCCCTGTGGGATGTGCACAGGACCTATGTTCCACAGCATGGTGTGTGTCTAGTCTGCGGAGGTAACACAGAAGCCCAGGCTAAGCAATGTGGCATGTGTGCACATATGCAGGAGTGCTTCAATCACCCCGCCCACTGCAAACGCCATGTAGGAGTACTACATGCATCAGTAATGCAGAGGACATGGCCCATGGCAGAGTAGATGACACCCCTGTGTAAGTGGTATGCAGATGAGTACAGATGTGTTCCCCGTCTGTCATCTGCATATGTAAACTGTCTGAGCCTGGTATACATCACGGCATGACTATACCGTGACATGTAAAGTTGTAGCCATTGTGGAAGGTACACCACGAATGTGTTATTGTAACCCTGCCCGTGTGTAGATGTGTGTATGGCACAAGTACAAAGGCTACCAATGTACCAGCAACACACATAGTCCAGATATGTGTGGCCCTGCAGATGTGTACCCACGCCACAGTGGAATATGGCAACCACAGCACCATGTTGGGTATGTGTGTGTACAGCAACCATGTACAATGTGATATGCATGTATAGGGACAGTATCCATGTGATACCCAGTGGATGACTGTCGCTATGCAAAGGTGATGTGTATGCACCAAGTGTGATGTATCTGACGCAATGACATCTACACGATATATCTGCCACACCGACACCTGTATGGTTGTTAGCAGTATGAGCTGGTGGAGCTAGAATGCTGCCAGGTATGTAGATGTGGGATATGTAGGCATGGACAGTACTCCGTGACAGCATGTTGTGTATGTAAGCAAATAGTGAACATGAGGGGCCACATGACTGAGGACTGTGTAATGCCACATGTACCTGACATGTCGTAGGTAGCATGATATGCTTGCACCACTGTGTGACCTGTCCAGGAGTCACATAGCCTAACATCCTGAGACACATGGTATGATGTGATGGTGGATGTGTACATTGGCAATACCAGAATGTGGAATGGTGCTGAAGGGCAATGTGGGGATAATGTCTGATCTGTTACCCTCTGTACCACACCAACCACCCATGCAATGGTATGACAGGTGGCCAGATTGTGGATGTGGTGTGCTGTGGCACACAGAGGCCCAACAAGGGTGCCAGTAAATGCATGGAGGTCGTCAATGAGTGTGTGAAGCATGGATGTGAGGATGTGCCCCAGTGCCATACTGAATGGTCCAAACATGGGTGTACGAATGCAGTCCCACACGTGCAATGCAGTACCACCCATGTGTAGTGTGATAGATGCGGTAGTGTGGTGGTCAAGGTACACAACGTCCATGAATGGGCTAGCAGTTAATTCAGTGGGCTGCTGCAAAGACACATAACAACCAGGTTGGCGGGATATAACAGCTAGGGAGATTGGAGGTGACATTGGGACAGTGTCCTAGGACATAACGTGTGCATGGCAGTACCATGCATGTGTCCACAGGGACAATGCGATGTCCATCTATGGATTGGAACCCTGTAGTGAGTGACAGTGTGTATTGTTGGTAGGTACCCCATTGGCTGGCATGTTGCCAACAACATCTCTGTTGGCAATGCCTGGGTGACTGTTGTATGCTACATTGAATGTGGATGTAGCCAAACAACACAGACATACCACCACACTGTGTGAGGGCCCACACTGCAATGTACGGCGGTCATGTGTAGGTAGCTAGCTGTGGAGCATGTGATGGACCACGAGGACCCACTATGACTGTCAAGTGATGCACCACACACATTTGAACATACCCACTGTGCAACAGCCTGCACATGCACCCATACAGCACATGTGCATGGAACATGAATACCACCGTGGCGTCTGTGAAAAGGCCAGTACCACCATGTCTCTGTGTGGAATAGCATGGTCCCTACCAGTGCGTACATGTAGCGGAAGTGCACTGTGATATGTGTCAGCATAGTCACGTATACTGTCCAGCTGCCGGGGTGCCATGCCATTAACTACCCCCGTCAGCAGACGTCGGTAGTACCGGCTGTTGAGCACATGTACCATGTATGCTGCGATGGGTGTGTGTCCAGGGTGTGGCTAGCAGGGCCGCGAAGCATATATGTTCATCAACCAGAGGGGGGATGTCCGTAGGTATAGCACACAGACACATGGAGGTATGGTGCATGCCGAGGGTAGTGTAGGTATGGCATGTGTTGTGTAATGTGTCACCCAGCTATGTGTAGTGCATGGCCAAGCATGTGTGGGTACATGGGAGTCCATACTAGGGAAATGCGTGTTTCTGTCAGCACATGGCAGTAGCAACTGTCCGAGGTGCAATGTACAGTATGATAACACAGCCAGCATGTAACCTGTGGTGTACAGTGTACTCTCTGTCGCGTGTCACAATGTGTCTAGAGGTCACAAACATGGGTATCCGAACATGGAGTACCTATGATGCATTGTTTTTTGAAGAAATACAGTATGTGTGTAAATCACTGTGTGATGTGGGATCCACTCACCTGTGTGTGTTGCATT
>NC_056740.1:166689101-166867084 GCF_019279795.1 Protopterus annectens | reverse complement strand
GTTTTTGACCGCAGGGATGTTCAGATCACAGGGGCTTATATCCCCTACACATACAGGCCTTCGATTGTCAGGGTGTTCCTGTGGTGCTTTGGGTTTGGTCTTTTCCACCCAGTGTATGGAACTGCCCTGACCATGTACGAATGTTAGATGAGTCACATGGGCATGGTTTGTCCATGTCTATGATACCATGCCCCCCCCATTATTCCTAACCGTGTGCACTGATTGGCCGGCGTACCCGTTGTAGATCTTGTTATAGTAATTGCACACGGTCTGGTCGAACGGACCTATTTCCATTACTAACCCTCGGTATTCATAACCTGTCTCGCTATATTACATGGGTTTAACATTGCGTGACGGCTTTCACTGAGCCACGGACATGTCCGTTGCTTAGTTTGGGCCAGTCCCGCTCTGCTACACACATTTAACATGGTGGAACAGGTTGAACAGCTCAGCAACGGGGACATCGGGCTCTCCGTCGCTGTTTAGTATTGAATTGCTATGTTGACTTTGTTTCACAGAGCGAGACAGTGTCAACATTGGTAACGGACATCTCGCGCGACGTCCGCACCGCGGGTGCCGTATGTCTGCGTTTGGGCGGCGGACAGGCATTATGCTGTGCCATTATGTCTGGGAATATATGGTTTCTTTCCATAGATGATATGTCATACTAGCAATGACCCGCGTCTGGGTGTGGGTACTGCTGTATTTACCCATGGCAAGAGTGGCCTTAGGTCAAGTGGTGCCCTAGGCAGAAGGACTCCATGATGCCACCGCCACATCACCCGCTACCCCCATCCTGGTCTACCTACACAAAATAAAGGCTGGAAAGGTGCCCCGAGTAGAGCGGCACCCTAGGCGGCTGCCTAGTTGGCCTATGCCTAAGGCCGGCTATGTGTGTGGTCCCTCGGGCATCGGACTCAGGAACGCACCACGTCTGCCGTGAGTATATCTAGCATTACCCACATCCAGGCGTGGTTTATTGCTATGATGTTCCATGTGAACGGACACGTGTGTTTGGACAACCTACAATAGCTTCTGCTATTGGCATACAATGCTGTGGGTGGTGCCGGTTACCATAAATATGCCTTTCTCAAAAGCCGAATTCACACTTCTGAACACTACTGTGGTCTCCTTTAAGGCCCCTGAGCCAGTGGTAAACATTACTCAAACCGCTGAATCACGTACATATGCCTTCCACCAGCACCTACAGGACTGCATGGATCAGGCAATCCCATACAAAACTGAGACTCTTTGTACCAAAGCCAAGCATCCAGTCTGGTGGACCCCAGCCATGAACAAGCTCTACAATGACAGGAGGTAGCTACTACAAGATAGAGCGGGATACTTGTAAGGTAAGACACCCTTGTTCATTATATGTGAAGAACTACAAGCTGTCATGAAATCATCCAGGGGAAATTCAACAGAGAAATCTACAAGGACTCAACAGACAATCATAAGGCCTTCTTTAGCTATGTTGGACACCTGGAAGGACACTCCCAGATATGCTCAGACTGGGTTCTGAATGATGTGAAGATGACTGAACCTACACACATTGCCAACATACTGGCTGACAGGTTCGGTGCTAACTTCTCCCCCCCCCCCACATGGAGAGATATCTATACCAGAGGATTGTAGATCCTGGAACATCTGTAACGCACAGGTGGGAAATGCTCTCTCCAAGGCAGTAAACACAGCATCCATGGGACCAGATGGTGTCCCAGATGTGTACTCCATGAACACAATGGGGAATTAAACCCACAGTTAGGACAGCTGTTTAATGTTAGCCTCACCTCAGGATACGTACCCAAGTAGTGGCACAAGGCGACTGCAGTCCCACTTCACAAGGATGGTGCCTCCACTGACCCTGGTAATTACCGTCCCATTAGCTTGACAAGCCTTATCTGCAAAGCCATGGAGAAGGATCATAATGGAACTCGTAGATAAAGACATGGGGGACTTGCATACTTTGGATCCAACCCAGTTTGGCTTGGTCAAAGGCAGATCATGCCTTTTAAATGTGTTTGACTTTTTAGGATCAGTCACCAAGGCCATTGATGAGGGTAAAGCAGTCCATACAGCCTACCTCGACCTGGCAAAGGCCTTCGACACAATACCCCCCTCAGGTATCATTGATAAACCCGTCAGCTTGAATGTAAATACATACATCGCCAGATGGGTTGCAAACTGGCTAAGTGACAGAACCCACACGGTCATGGTTGCTGGCGCCATGTCATACTCACAGCCGGTCACAGGTGGTGTCCCACGGGGCTCAGTCCTGGGTCCACTATTTTTCGGCATCTACATTTCCAAAGTACAAGCAAACACAGGGGGGTTATGGCTGACAATGTTTGCAGATGACTGCAAACTGGGTGCCATAGTCGGACACACATCTGACACAGATATCCTTCAGAAGGGCCTCACAGATATGGATAACTGGTGCCAGAGACATGGCCTACAGCTAAATGCCGGGAAATGCATAGTCATACCTTCGGGAAGAACAAGGTTACCCCTAGCTACCATATAGGTGGCAATCCACTGAGCACAGAGGGAGTTACCAGGGATCTGGGGACCCGGTTTGTCGGTAACCGTTCGTTCGACACACACGTTGCTAACGTAGTTAGGTAGACCTTCTACATTGCCCACCTGATCATGATGGGATTCACATCTAGATCAGGGGAGGTCATTGTCCCCTTGTACTCATCACTCATTAGACCTATGATTGAGTACAATGCCCCGTTCAAAATGTATCTGACCCGACACCTGCAGCAGCTGGAAAGGCCCCAACAGTTCATCGACAAACGGATGCAGGGTCTCAGGGATATGTGTTATGCTGACCGACTGAAAGGATTCCAGCTGTATTCAGTCGCATACCACTTGCCCAGAGGTGACCTGTGCCTGGCATACAAGGCCATGTCAAACACAGATTTGATGACTATGCTTCACCTAAAGAATCTAGATCCCTCAGAACCACAAGGGCAGGTGACGTACACCTTGACACTGTCATTAATAGAACGTGCTGGTGGTACAGATTCATCACCCAGACACTCACTATGCTGTTGTACAACATCCCAGTACATGTGAGGCAGAGCACCTCGCTGGCCTTGTTTTAGTATTTTGACAAGGATGTCTGAATTGATTTCTTTAACTAACCTTCTAAATGAATATTTACTTTACCACATTGTGAATCTTTACATTTCATTGATATATTTTACATTAGTCATGATCATAAGGTTTATCTCTATATATTATGGTTCATTTATATTAGTAGGTGTCTCTAGTTCTTTTAATATATTGGCACAATCCCTAGAACATATATATGTAGCTTATACACTCAGACATTTGGAAAACATTATGTTGGTTCTTCTTTCATATATACATATATTTTTATTTTTCTATGAAGAATATACTTTTTGAAGCGATGTCTGATTTACTCACTGTGTGGAATCTGTAACCCAAGTAAAGTTTTTTAGCTTGTTTGCCTTTAAGGCATTTAATTAATACTTAGCACATCTAATTTACTGACCAATTAAGGGTTTTAAATGTAGTAGGTTGAACTGCATTGTATGCATTCTGAAGAAGTCTGCTTATGAAGCAGACGAAAAGCGCTTCAATAAACTATGGTGACTGCATTTAATTCCTGGTGGGCTCTGAGTGGTCACTGACCATTTCTACAGTACCTCATTTTTGCTTTGGACTTTCTCAGCTGGTTCTCTGTGTTTTTTGTATGGGGAATGTCAAGTGTAGTCCCTATGTGTATTACCTGTGTAATGCCTTACTGCGGCAGTGTAATTCCACCGGGTTTGCAGTTATGGATGCCATCTTGGTCGTACGCTTGTCCATCCATGAGAATTGTCTACTGGACACTGGTATAGGGCTGTACACATTTCACACCTGCATTTAGCATTCTCCGGTGGATGCTTTGCATTATTAGTGGGGAGTAAGGCAGGTACTACGCCCACATCCTCCCACGGGCGGACAAAGGATTAACTGCCAAACGACACCGAGCCCTGTTTCTACATACCCAGGATCCCTTGACTGCAACAATCGACAGTACCCATTACACATCCTTCATGTGTGCGGGACTGTGATGTGGACGCACTTCTATGGACTCGGTACCCTGGGGATTTCTGTGCATATGTGCTGCATTTCATGGACAGCTATCATCAACATTGAACACGCTTGCGGTGCATATGTGTAGCTGTGACGTGGTCACGACAATCGGTTCACGTAGGTGATGACGGAGGCTGGCACGCATTCCGTACGGGAAAATTTTTGGGTCCTACAATGGACACTAATGTGCATATGTAAAGTGTAGAGCTTGTTGGACCATGTCCGTGTGGCCAGTGGGTTTGACTGCTGCTGTGTATTCACCAATCGTGGATGTCTGCTTGACTACCCATAGTGTGTAGTGCTACGGAAACCATGTTTTCCGAGACCGGAACCAAATGGTGTACATCCAATGTTGCAGGTTAACAACCGTTTTAATTAATCCCCAGAGGTCCCGGTTGTGAAGTATCGCCACTTTATTGTCGGAACGACACCTCCAGACTAGGTAAATCACGGGCACTTTAACCCAGTCTTACCGGCCATTTGCAAGTTTAATTAGCAGACACGTGTCAATACATGTATGATAATACATATTGTCATGCCGAAGTTAATCTATGTTATTTGGACAATGGCTTCTGCTATTGACATCCGTTGCTGTGGGTGTTGCCGGTTACCATACACATGGCTTTCTCAAAGGCAGAATTCACAATTCTGAACACTACTGTGGTCTCCTTTAAGGACCCTGAGCCAGTGGTCAACAGTACTGCAGCCACTGCATCACTTACATATGCCGTCTACCGTAACCTACAGGACTGCATGGATCAGGCATTCCCTTACCCAACTGTGGTTCATTGTACCAATGCCAAGCATCCAGTGTGGTGTACCCCAGCCATACACAAGCTGTACAACGAGAGGAGGTGGCTACTACAAGGCGGAGCAGACACCTTGTGAGGTATGACACCCTTGGTCATTATATGTGTAGAGCTACAGGCTGTCATGACATGGTCCAGGGCACGTTCCACAGATATATCTACATGGACCTGGCTGACAATCATACAGCCTTCATTTGCTATGCTGGACACCTGGGAGGTCACTCACACATATGCTCTGACTGGGTTCACGATGATGTGGAGTTTACTCAACATACACACATTGCCAAAATACGGGCTGACAGGTTCGGTGAGGACATCTCCACACCCTCCCCCCCACATGAACAGATGTCTGTACCGGCGGTTTGTGGTCCACAAATGTTCTGTGACGCATGGGTGGGACATGCTCTCTCCAGGGTAGTGAACATAGCATCCATGAGACCAGCTGGTGACCCGACTGTGTACTCCACGATCTCATTGAGGAATTAGACCCACAGTTAGGACAGCTGTTTCTTTGTAGCCTCACCTTGGGTAACGTACCCGGGTTGTGTCGCACAGCGACTGTAGTCCCACGTCACAGGGCCAATGCCTCCACTGACCCTGGTTATTACTGTCCCATTACCATGAGGAGACCTATCTGCAAAGACATGGGAAGGGATCATACTGCAACTCGTAGATTAAGGCATAGGGGACCTGCATACTTTGCATCCAACACGGTTTGGCTTGGTCAGGGGCGGTTCATGCGTTTAAAGCATCGTTGATGTTTTCGGGACAGTCATCGAGGCCATTGATGGGGGTCTTGCAGTCCATACAGCCTACCTCGACCTGGCAAAGGCCTTCAACACATTACCCCCTCAGGTATCATTGATAAACCCATCGGCTTGGATGTGAACACGTACATCGCAGGATGGGTTGTAAACTGGCTATGTGACACGGCCCACGCGGTCATAGTTGCTGGCAGCATGTCGCACCTACTGCCTGTCGCAGGTGGTGTCCCACGGGGCTCTTCCCTGGGTCCACTCCTCTTATACATCTACATTTCCACAGTACAGGCACACACAGGGGTGTTATGGGCGACATTGTTTGTAGATGACTGCGAAACAGGTGCCATAGTGGGACGGACATCTGACACGGATATCCTTCAAAGGGGCCTCCCAGATATGCATATCTGCTGTCAGGGACATGGCCTACAGCTAAATGCAAGGTAATGCAACATCATACCTGTCGATGAGTACTACGTCACCCCTGTCCAGCATATGGGTGGCAGTCCACTGAGCGCAGGGGTGATTACCAGGGATCAGGGGACAGAGGTTGTCGGTCACCATTCGTTCAACACACACGTTGCTATCGTGGTTCGGTGAGACTTCTACATTGCACACCTGTTTGTGCAGGGATTCACATCTAGATCAGGGTAGGTCATTGTCTCCTTGTACTCATTACGTGTTACACCTATGATTGACTACATTGCCCCATTCGGAGGGTATCTGACCCGACACCTACAGCAGCTGGGAAGGCCTCATAGGTTAATTGTCATACAGATGCAGGGTGTCATGGATTTGTGTAATGCTGCCCCACTTGTAGGACCCCTGCTCCATTCGGTCACATACCTGTTGTTCAGTGTTGACCTGTGCCTGACATACGAGGCCATGTCGACCCATATGTCATGTCTATGCTTCACCTACTGTATCTACATCCCTCGGAACCACAAGGGCAGGTGACGTGAACCTTGACGCGGTCATTAATAGGATGTGTTGGAGTGACACATACGTCACCCAGACACTCACTATGCTGTGGATCTACATCACAGTACATGTGAGGCAGAGATCCTTGCTAGCCTTGTTCAGGGGTATGTTGTCCGTTGGATGGGGGATTGCAGATATAGGCCAGGAATTACGTCATTATCACTGCTTGACAGAGGTACAGCAATATCATAAGCATTTTATCTCCGGACCGGAAGGTTGGCAAAGGAATCCTAACTATGGTGTAGGGCTATGGCTGAACTTGGGTAGGTAGCCTACCCTGTACCTATGGACCTATGAACCTATATTCATAGTTTGTCCCATTTACACTTATCTATCCCCTATCCTTTTTCTCATGTGTATATTTCTGTGGCACGTGATTGTCCTCTGTATTACCTGCAGGTATGCTGTCTACAGTGCACATACGTCACGGTTGATTACAGTGTATCTGTGTCCCTACCACGGTGATACTGAGGACTACCACACATCCTTCACAACATTACATGCATATGTCCATTCTATTCTTCTTTGGCCTATGGGGGGGTGTTAAGGCAATGGTTACACATGTCCCTGTTTGTGCACGCTTCATGGTGGTGTTTGACCAGCCTCCGTTGCAGTCGTGGGTTGGACGGTAGTGTTGCTGTGTGTTTGGCATGTGTTTTCATTGCCGGTACATCTGTGGGAGGTGTGGTTGGCACATGTTCCTCTTTGCAGGAAGCCCCATCCTGGGGTTTTGTGTCACGCATCTGCACTTGGCACGTGCCATATGTCCTGTGCTATTCCCACAGTCGTGTATGCCTTCATGCATTACTACTGCGTGTTACTGGCTGTTTGTATGTGGTACACATGGTGATTGTGGTGGTTGGCTTGACCTATTCCCATGCTAGGACATACACATCTGTCAATTACGTTGTTTAAATCAGACTATAACACCCATTAGGCTTTTCAAAATGACAGTTAATAACACAGGAAGCTCAGTTTCACAACGTTTTAATAGTGTGCAGCAGGAGGCAAATAACTATGCAGTACAAGTATAGAGTTTTGTCTGACTCTATACAAGAAACAGCTGTATGAGTATTGTGTTTACAATCAGCTTTTGCCCACCTTAATGATGTGGTCAGTCACAGGGCATTTACATCACTATAGTCCACAATATTGTATTCCTACAACGGTGCTACGGTAATGCTTATTAAATGTTTTCACATGAGAATAGCACAGCCTTGCGAGGCACATAGTCAATTAGAATGTCCTTCTGTAAATTCTGCTCTGTCAAGGTTCCAAGCCTGTTCGGATACAATAGTCAGTTCATTTCCTACTAGGTTCCTTTGTCTCTCTGGTGAGCAGTTGTACTCTATCTTCGATAGAGCTCACAAGGCCATCCTCCTCAGTGGAAGGATGAAAGGTATACATGTACATACATTTATTATTCTATAACCCAGCCGATAATTAATGCTGAATGACATACGCCTGCTGAACTGGTTACTGCCAGGGTCAGGGTTCGATCACACTGCAGCTACACTACAGGCAATTACATGCATGATAAGTTCTACTGCCATATTGTAAAATGGAATAATATGCATTATACACTATTTGCTTTTAAACTAGCACGTCATATATGTTTAAATATATATTTTTCTAACATTCTCCCTCCTTTGATTGCTTCTATTCTATCCAGAAACATATACAACATTATTTCATTCCCTAGCCTCTTCCTCTCTGGAAGTTTTAACTAGGCAAGTCATTTGTTGTACATTTCAGAAAGGATTACATTTGGTATTAACAAATCCCACTCCAGGTCTTGATACATAGTCTCGGTTACAGATACGTCAACAGAGTCCCTGACTAATACTTTCATACAGGGTATCCCGCAACAGACACATGCTCCCAATATGAGCAGAACAACACAAATGGCAATCAAGATATTAAGTATGAGTGAACCCCATCCACCAAATGGTTTCTGGAAATAGTTCGTCAGTGGGTTTGGGCCTGGTTCCGCCATGGCTGATACCTGCTGTATTACCTCTAGGTGGTCGTTGATTTCGTGCTTATTATGTGGTACTTCAACACAGCAGTCTTCTTTGATAAGCGCACACGTACCACTTCTCGCCACCAGGGTGCAGTCGTGAGCCATTACATTTTGGAGCACAACAGTTCTCATTGCATTCAGTTCATCGGTCACAAGTTCGAGAGCGAACAGTCGCATTGCTCATTCCTTGGAGAGGTTTTAACAACTTCCTCAGTTCCCTGATTGATTTCACTGCTCCATAAGCTGGGATTGTTCCAGCCCAGGATATAACACTGTCACTCAAGTCCATATGAGTCAATTTTCCTTTATCTCTTGCAGAAGAATGATTTTTCCAAACAGCTTCCATTTCACCCACTGGATTAGTAGGTTTCTCGACTGAGTTCCCAGTTCTTCGAGCTATATGTCTTACATTTCGTTTCGTACCCAGAGGCAATTCTGCAGTATGTCATATGGCTGGAGCCAGATAACCCAAAAACAACTGCCGGACCAATTCTCAGGTAACCATTGATATGCTTTTTCCCACAAACAAAATAACAATATTCTACTTTACTACTGATGCGGGTTAACTCTGCATGTAACATTTTCCTGTCTATAACAGACAACTGTTTATACAATTCAGGATGTTTCTGCACATCTTTCCACGTTGTTCTCATTAAGCTTAAATACAAATCATGAATGGTGCTACAACTAGTACTGTAATCTTTGGCTGTTATATGACATTTGTAAGACACAGTTATGTTACAATTACTCCCACCAACTTGGACTGTATCATGTTTATGAAAACAAACAATTCCTTTTTGTGTAACAGGTAAGTACAGTGCCACTTTGTCCTGTGATCTCACAGAACCTGTATCAAAAGGTAAATATTCACAAGTCTCAATCTATCACCAAGGGGACAGCATACATCGGAAGTCCTCCATATGATGTAGGTATGGCAGTACAAACCCAGCAATTTGAAATGTTCATAGTTTGTACATGCACACGCGTCATGGCTAGGTATGTGTTGAGGTTTGGATGCCAATCTGTGGCCAGTTCATCACGTCTCACTATTTGTATCTGTGTAGTTATATGCAGGAAAGATCCCAGCAAAAGTAAAGTCACCACAAACATGGTTAATAGGTGTATGATCAGTAGGACAGTAAACCAATGTCTTTGGGGTTGCTTTGTATTGTTATACACTCTGCCTCGGGTGATTCTGTCTCTATGGTATATCGGCTACAACATGTAAATCAGACTGGATATTCTTTACTGGTTTGAAAAGGGTCAGGTGAACCCAGGACGACCTTTCCGCAAACTTTACTGCAGTAGGCGTTGCCAACAGTACCTGGTACGGACCTTCCCACATTGGACTCGTCCGGTTACTTGTTTGGATAACAGTCAAACACACCCAGGATACTGGAGTCAGCTCTGCGTCCGGCTTCGCTTGCTCTTTATCTGAAAAAGAGTTTAACTGCAAAACAGTGTTATTGGTTAACAATCCTCTCATGTAACTGGCTAATGAGCCATCGACTTCCAGCTCTGCAGGCATGACAGCTTTCCACTGTGGCACATAATATGCCATTCCAAATACTACTTCAAAGGGGGTCAAACCCTTTACATTTGGAACTGTTGTCATGCTCAGCAAT
This sequence comes from Protopterus annectens, assembly GCF_019279795.1. Taxonomy (NCBI): domain Eukaryota; kingdom Metazoa; phylum Chordata; order Ceratodontiformes; family Protopteridae; genus Protopterus; species Protopterus annectens. The sequence goes on along the minus strand of NC_056740.1, from coordinate 166,856,778 downwards.
GCTAGAGGTAGACAGCAAATCCAATTCGTCTGGGTGTCACTCATCAACCTCCTCAACTTATTTCTTGAGATCCCATTGTACCTCGCCACCAGTCATGCTGACTGTGGGTTGTACGTGCAATGATTATTCAAGGAAATCCCAAATAATCCCCCAGGTTGCTGGATTGTCTGGTTCACAAAATGTGTTCTGTTGTCACTGTAGCTTCATTCCGGTATGCCAGATCTAGGGATACTTTATTTTACTGGGACCTTTGCCGCTGTTGCTGCATCCGGATTCCTGGTTGGAAATGCTTCTACCCATTTTGATAACATATGTATAATCACTAAACAATATTTCTTCCCTTCACATTTATTCAGCTGTATAAACTCCATACAAATAGTATGGAACGGATATGGTGGTGTAGGGAAACTCACTCGCTTCGGTTGAAATGCTCCCTGTGCATGATGTTTACTGCAAATATGACACGCTGCTCAAAATGTTTGTATGTGGTTCCTAATTCCGTATGTTAGGAATATTCTGTTAACCAACTGTACCATCCCCCCTGTTGAGACATGGCTCTACCCATGGCTCAACAAAGCCACATATCTGAATAAATTAGACGTTAATATTGGCTTTCTCACTTTGGAGATGTACAGTCCGTCTTCAAAGATTGCTCCTCGTCTTACCCACGTCTGCTTTTCTGCTTTCGTACTTGATGTTTGCATTGTTTCTAACATTTCTAAATGTAGAATCTCTGAGGATTGTCATTCCTCATTCAAAAAGACACTTTCTGAGTGTGAGGCTGCTTGTTTTGCGGCTGCATCAGCTCGTGCATTACCTTTCCTAATCTTATCCTGTTGCTTTGTATGAGCTGCACATTTACAATTAGCTACTTTAGTAGGTAACTGAATGGGATCTAATAAATTCAAGATCAATTGCGCATGATTAATCGGTTTACCAGTGGATGTTATCATTCCCCTATTCTTCCACTGCTGCGCATAAACATGCACTGTAGAGACAGCATACTGACTATCGGTATAAATGTCCACACATCTGTTTTTCACTAGAGTGCAAGCACGTGTAAAAGCTATCAATTCTGCTGCTTGAGCAGACAAGTTATGCTGCAGGGTTGGGCTTCTACAATCTCATTATCAATAACTACTGCATAACCTACTTGATTCTTTCCTGTAGGACTCTTTCTACATGATCCGTACACATAAACTGTCACCTCTGCATCATCTAAGGGTATATCAGTAATATCCTGTCTGGGTAAAGTTATTTGCTCCATTTCCTGTAGGCAACTGTGTGGTGTGCCATACACAGGTGTCGGACGTGACGCTGATGGGTTTAATGTTGTACAACGTTCAATCACCATATGAGGTTGACTCAGGGGTATGGTCAAACAAGAAAGATGTCTAGCACGGGTCAGGAATGCTATTTTCTCTTGCAGCAAAATTATCGCAACTGCATGAGGCACTCTCACAGTGAGAGGGTGGAATAATACCATTGATGCCGAGGCCTGTACTGCCATGGCTGCTGCAACAACTGCCTGTACACAATGTGGCAATAACCATGCCACTGGGTCCAACTGCGATGAGTAGTAAGCTATGGGGCGTTGCTTACTTCCATGCTGTTGCGTCAAGACTGACGTCATATATCCCTGCTTACAATCTACAGTCTGAAAACATCTGTTATGATTATTCGGGAGACCTAAAACAGATGTTGAAACTATCAATCGTTTTAGTCTGCAGAAAGCTGTTTCTGCTACTGGAATCCAGTGTAGTATATCTTGTGCTGCCATAGGTGTATTAAAGATTAAAGCAGACAATAGAGCCAATTCAAAAGCATAGTTTGGTAACCAGCTTTGACAAAAGTTAGTCGGCCCAGGAAGGACATCATTCCCTTCTTGGTAGTTGGCTTGGGTGCTTGTGAAATTGCTGCCTTCCTATCGTCATCTAATGTTCTACCCTCCTTGGATACCACATATCCCAGGTACTTGACCTGTATTCTCCGTAGTTGCAATTTATGCTTGTTTAATTTATGTCCCTGTTCTGCTGAATATTTCAATAATGCTATTGTATCTTCCCTACATTGCTGCTGGGTAGGGGCCACAAGCAGGATATCATCCACATAAAGTAGAACCTGACTGCCCCCGGGTGAAGTAAACCCCAGCATGTTGCTAGCCATCTCCTGTGCGAATATCGTTGGACTATTACAGTATCCCTGCGATAGCCGGGTATGGCTGTATCTGTTACCCTGAATGTAAATGCAAAACAATACGGACTATCTGGATGTATAGGTATTGAAAAGGAAGCATAGCTTATATGTACCACGGTAAGATACTTCTGTTGCGGGTTCATAGCATTCAATATAGTGTGTGGGTCTGGCACCATCGGTACCCTAGGTATTATTACATGATTTACAGCTTGTACATCCTGTACCATCCGCCATTCCCCGTTTGCTTTACTATCAGGAGATACAGGGGTATTGCATGGTGAATAGTGATTACATTGTGGATGGGGAATTCCCTCTGTGACTTTCCGGATATCTTCCGGTGTCCACGGTCTATACACTAAGGGAGTTGGGTCCTGGCCTTCCAGTCCTGCCTGAGGGTTCGGTACTTCAATTAATTTGACAGATTTCCTCACTCTGTTCTAGTGACTCTCTTCTTAGTTGAGTGTCCCTAGGTATTTTACGTGTTCGGGATGTGGTTTCAATAGCTTCTCTTACAATTGGTCGTTGTGATACCTCTGTTGCCACAGGATAACGTGGGGGGGACTAGCCTGCCCTCCCGCTTCATATCCTGGATGTGGTATCGGAGGGGGGGGGCGTCGCTACTACTGTATTATTATCTTCTTTGTCTATGTATGATGCTTTCGCATTTTTAGTCTTCTGTTCCCTTCGGTTCACTACCTCAATCCACCTATGTGCTTGAGGGATACCCAATTGTCGCTGTTTTTTAGCCTGCACATCTTAGGGTTGCCACCTTTTCAAGTGCCCAAAGTGGGACATTTGTGTTAGGAACGTCGGATTTTGCAGGGCAAAACATACCCACGGCCAGTACACAGGACAGCAATTTACTTTTTGCCAGAATAACAACTTATTCTTGTAGCATTTGAGTTGCTTATTCTGTTTATTATAATATTTTGGTGTTTCAGATACAAAATAACTCTTTTATGCTACTATTAAAGAAAATATAGGAAATATTTTTGGCCTAAGATATCAGAACATTTGCCATTTGTTCAGTTTGTTTGCAGGACACAACTGGCCAAAGAGGGACTGTCCCTCGCAAAGTGGGACAGGTGGTAACCCTAGAACATCTGCGTCACATTTTAGGTGATTCCAATGTTTCACTAACGATATTTTGTCTAATATACCATCAATGTCATATTTATTACCCCATTTTGCTGAATATCTCACATTATGTGCTCTCTGCAATTGCATATACTTCGCATCACCCGTCAAACGCGGATCTCACGATCTCTTAGTGCACTAATCTCCCATGTCTTCTAAACGACTGTTACGTAACCCTTCTCTCGTACCACATGGTATCTCCTTCCCTGTATCCACTGTAGTGTCTACAATGACTATTTACTCTACTCTGTGTTCCCCTGATCTATGTCCAAATGTAAAACTACTTGGATTGGTCTTCGACCTGCTATCACAACTGTTAACAGAAACACAATGTAGCCTGGTCCCTGATCTACAACAGAGACAAAGAGGCAAACTCTCCTTACCTGAGCCTCCCGTTTATGACTGCACGTTTTCTTCTTGGGATCCAGTTTTCCACCTTTCAGCCACAGATCAGACAGTGGACAGCCTCTTTACACACAACAATTCAGTCGGAGGTCTTTTCACTCAAGAAGAACCATTTAGGCAACTTCTCCTGCGCAGATGTCTAACCACCCATGCACTCTGACCTGTAGCTTACCAAGGGAATTCCGGCTAAGAAGGACCACAATGTCAAATAAGTTGTTAAACCCAGACTGTAGAAATCAGTAGGCTTTTCTAAATGACAGTCAATAACACAGGAGGCTCAGGTTCACAACATTTTAGTAGTGTACACCGGGAGGCAAAAAACTATACAGTACAAGTATAAAAGTTTTGTCTGACTCTATACAGGAAGCAATTTGTTTATATAGTGTTTACAATCAGCTTTTGCCCACCTTACTGACGTGGTCAGTCACAGGGCATTTCCATCACTATGGTCCGCAATATTCTATTCATACGAGGGTGCTGAGGTAATGCTTTTAAAATGTTTTCCCTTGAGAATAACACAGCTTTGCAAGGCACCTGGTCAATTACAGTGTCCTTCTGTAATTGTTGCTCTTTCAAGGACCCTGGACTGTTCCGATACAATAGTCAGTTCATTTCTTAATACGTTCCTTTGTCTCTCTGGTAAGGAGTTGTACTCTATCTTCGATAGAGCTCACAAGGCCATCCTCCTCAGTGGAAGGGAGGAAGTTATACATGTACATACATTTATTTTTCTGTAACCCAGCAGATAATTAATGCTGAGAGACATAAGCCTGCTGAACTGGTTACTGCCAGGGTCAGAGTTCAATCACACTGCAGCTAAGCTTCACCAATTACATGCATGATAATTTCTACTGCCATATTGTACAGTACAATTCAATGCATTATATAGTATTTTGCTTCTAAACTGGCACTTCATATGTGTTTCTATATATATAGTTTTCTAACAACATCCATCCGGCCATATGCATGTTGTTCCGTCCTTTACCTTGGCCGTGGGTGTTTGGCCGTCCGGCAACGCTACTCTCCACATGTGATGTCCCACCTTCCCCTTCTGTGCCTGTGGCACCCTGTTAGGACGTCCTGTTTGGTAGGCACATGTTCCGCTATATGTGTTTGACTTGTCAGCATAGCTAATCATCGGTGCGGTGGTTCAACATCCCAACTTGTCCACATGTGTACAGTTATGTGCACCATGGCGTGTGCAAGCCTATAGGGTTTGGACGGGTCCATACCACATGCGGGATGTACACATTCTGCCGACACATTCGCATGCAGCCATTTGCATATCTGTACCTGAGGTGGGTTGGTGACATGTGGGGTACATATTTGCCTGCGCGGCACTGCCTAAAACGATACTTCTTACCACATTTCAGGTATGCCCATTGTGTGTAGGTGTGTAGCTGCGCAAGGCTGCTAGCTGGGTTGGGTGCACGGTCGTACATGGGTGGGACCTACATGCTATAATGGGGCTATTGTGTATTACATTTGCATGCATGGGTTCTGCTTATGGATATTACGCTTGGACATACGCCGTCCTGTGTATGCGACGAACACGTTGCTGGGTGTGGTACATGTTGCTATGCACATGTTTGCCTGTGTTTAGGGTATCTTGGTTCCTTCCTGTTGTTATGTCGACACGGCTACCCGACTGTGTACTCTCACTACTGCTTGTGACCATTATGGTTGCCACCTTTTCCAATGCCCATAGTGGGACATCTTTTGTGGAAACATCGGATTTTGCAGGACAACACATACCCACAGCAAGTAGAGATGACAGAACTTCACTTTTTTGCCATATTATATGCTTATTCTCGTAGCATTTGGGTTCCTTATTCTGTTTCTTATGCCATGTATGTGTTTCATATACAAAATATATGTTTTATGCTACTATTAGAGGTATATTGAGGGAATATTTTTGTCCGGACATCTCAGGTCATTTGCCATTTTTCGATTTTTGGCGGGACACAACTGTCAAATGAGGGACTGTCCATAGCAAAGTGGGACAGTTGGTAACCCTGGTGACCATGGCCATGTCGCTACTAGGGTTGCCACCTTTTCAAATGGCCAAGGTGGGACATTTACGGGACTCACATCAGATTTTACAGGCCGACACATACCCACGGTCAGTACAAAGCATAGAACTTAACTTGTTTGCCTAAATAAAAGCTTATTCTTGTAGCAGTTTAGTTGCTTATTCTGTTTCTTGTGACATTTAGGTATTTTAGTTACGGAAATAACTATTTTATGCAACCATTACATAAAATATGGGATATAATTATGTCCTACAATCTTGCGACATTTGCCGTTTTTAATATTTTTTATCGGGACACAACTGCCCATGGAGGGACTGCCCCTCGCAAAGTGGGACAGGTGGTAACCTTAGTCGCTACTCCTATGTCGGTGCGGCGCGATGACATGCTGCGGTACACCTTCTCTGGGTATGCCCACTGACAGTGCATTGCGGGACGAACACTGTATTACGCGTATCCTTTGTTCCTTGGACGGGTACACTTAGGGCTTCGTGGGTTGTGTTTGCTTCTCCGTTTTGTTGGGACGGGTACTATGTTGCATACTCTGCGTGCGTTTCATTCTGCACGGGCCCTGGCTGGTGCCATTACTATTATGGGCGGACTGTGGCAGTCAGCACTTTAGGTTGCTCATCGCCTGCCGGCTTGGCCACGCCTCCGGACGCATCCTACTTGGGCTCGCTCACGTACACTACGCACGTGTCTGTGGTTGCAGCGCGCACTCATTACTATGCATATGGTGCTACTACGCCGACTATTCACTGCACCGCCGGCGCAGGCCTTACACCGGCCTTGCGCTGAGCTTCATGAATCCCGGGGGTTGTGTTATGGTAAGTACATAACTTTTCTAACTGGGATGAGGGGGTCCATCTTCATTAACCAGTACGACAGTCCCTAGCAACTTATCCCTAAGGGTGGTCAAGTAACCATGGAAACATACCTTAGATGAGTGTGGCTGTGAAGGAAGACTTGAGTTGTAAATGTCAAATCTAGCTTGTGAAGCTATTTAAGGAAGCCGATATTGTAGCTGCAGAAATATCATCTAAGGAGGGATTCATTTCTGAAAAGGGTCTGACATGTAACTACTGCTCTAGCTGACTATGCTATAGGAGGCAGTGTTTTATTATATTTTTTAAACCAGAAACATCTTTGCCTATGCCATATATGATAATTGAATAATCATACATTTATATACATAAAACAAACCCTACTGACATAATTTTAGTTACAAACATTATGCATCACTTATAATCTATTCAGCCACTGTCAAACATTACATAGCTCATTCAAATCTTGCCTTCTTTTAAACCTTCTTTATCATTTGTTTGTATTGTTCGCACAACTTTCATTTTTTATTCTGCGTAATTTGTTACTAACCTTTTCTAAAGATCTCAATTCCAGTTGTTTTATCTCTGTTACTATATTCACTACTTCTAGCACAGTTGGTTTAGTGTCTGATTTCCATTTCCTAGTAATTACTTTTTTGGCAGCCACCATAGCAAGGCCTTACCATGTCTAGGCAATTCCAATTCTGTATCATAGCTCAAAAAATAATTTCCTTAGTCATACCAATTTGCCCACCCAGTATTTCTGATAAAGTAGTCTGCAGGGAAATTTAAAGTCTGCCAACTCATTACACTCAGAACATATATTCCCAATTACCTCTTTCTTCCACATCATACCTCCACTATTTGCTGTCTACCTGAGGAAGAATTCTTTGAAGTCTACTTGGGTTATCAAAATACCAGTGTAAAAACTTCTAAGAAAAGATCCTAAAACTTCTAAACTTTGCTGTATATTTGGGAGACATACATATATCCCCCATTGTTTCTTTGTGAATTGCTTATCTAATCTCTCTTCCCAATCCTTTCTAACCTCCTCTGATTGATTCTTATAGTTATCATGCAAAATTTTATACGCTGTACTGATTATTCCTTTTCTAACAACAGTTTCTATTCTAGATTCTAATAAAAACTCTACCAGTTCTGGTCTTTCACTTAGAATCCACTATTTCTTTCTCTTTGCCTATACTCTGATATTAATCCTTGATAGACAAGGTAATTTCTAGCCTGCAGTTCAAATAAATTATTGGCCTCTTCCCATTCTATTACAGTTTCTTCTCTATTTGCTCATTATACCTTTGTTTTTTTGTCAGTTTTTTCTAATAAATTCCAGCCCCTTCTTGCCAGTTGTTTGTATCCCTAATTGCAGTCATCCCTATCGGCAGAATCTCCTTTCTCTGTTCCAGTGTTGTCTTAGTTCTTGTGTTTTATTGTATTCTTCACAGAAATACTTACTGCAAACAAATGTCATCTCACCCCTTTAGAAACTTTGGAAACCAATTTTTTTTTGTTGGAAAAGTAGACAAATAGTCCATGAACCTCTATTAACTGACCATATTTTGTCCATTTAAAATCTTAGCTGTTTGTGGACATCAAACAGTGTAATTAGCGTTCACCTCTTTTGGAATAGTTAAGAAAGAATACAGGTAGGTATACTGATTGAGGTTAGTTTCAGTAGCTATCACACCTCTCAACCTGGAAACATAAAAAATCTGGACAAAGGCCCATGAAAAGTAGGTACAACTGGTCAAAAATTGGGACTCTGATTAGCATAAGATTTGCATAAACAAACATATAACCCCACCCACTCAAGCAGAATTATGGGATACCAACACAAAGCTTGAAGTCACTAAATAATAATAAATAATGGCAAACATTTGAATTTCAGACTTCCTATCCCTTAGAAAATACATAATAAAGCTGTGTTCAGATTTCTTGCTCTGAGAGATTGAGAGGTATGATTACAAATGTTACAATATAGTAAAATAGGGTAGGGAGTCCCTATACTGTCACTGAGTATGTACAATTTAATGTATCTATCAATAAACGGGAAAAGACCATATCAAAACACAATTAAACAGACTTCTTTTAAATACACAAAAGCTTTTTGAATGAGATTATGGACTACTTAATTAAAACCCCAGACTTGCAATGCATCTTGCAAACATGATTAACTTCAACAAACAAAAAACAGCTTTTCTCGTTTTTCTAACAGCAAACATTCTTATGATACATAACTCTATGTTTATTGTTTTTTATGCACTTTAAAAGATCCAGTTTAAAACAAACAGGCACACAAAAATTGGTCCTAATAAGTTGAAGTCTACAGACATGAATCATGAATCATGAGGATCACCGTGAAAACTGAACTGCGCCTACATTTTTAAAACTTTAAATATTAATATTATAGGAACAAAACATATGATTTTTTTGCATCAAAAGACAGAAAAGAAGGAAAAAAATACAGTTGTGTAAAATCTTACCATAATGGTAGATGCCCTTCCCTTCACCGCTGCAGTATTCCTTACTAATGGGATTCTCTGCCATGAAGCCTCTCTCCAGCCAGTTTACAAAAGTCTACCATTGCTTTAAGGTATGCTGAACATCACCTGCGCACTCCTTGTGTAAGGTAGGACATAAAGGTGATGTTTAGGTGTACCATCCTCAGAACAGATTGCCCTAGTAGGAACAGCAGTCCAAGGAAAACCAACAAGAATCTGCACAGCCAGGAAGGGAAAAAGACCAGGTGGATGGGGGGAAGGAGTGAATATTGCAGAGGTGAAGGCAAGGACATCTACCATTGTTAAGATTTTACACAACTGTACTATGTCCTTACATTCACCACTGCAGTATTCCTTACTAATGGGAGAGTGCCAAAGCTCAAGAAGCAACCTGGGAGGAGGAAGCAGCAGAGCCCTCCAAGAAGCCATGAAGAATGGCAACAGCAAAACCAGCTCTAGCTCTGGAGATACCATCCAACTGCTAATGTTTGGTAAAGAGATGCACAGAAGACCAAGTAGCAGCTTCAAGAATAGAATTAGTATCTAAGCCTTTGAAAAAAGCACCAGAAGAAGCCACAGCTCTAGTGGAATGAGCCTTTATAGAAGAAGGAAGGCTCTTGTCATGAAAAATGTAGCAAAAGGAAATAGCCTTCGAAATCCAAGTGGAAATAGTTTGCTTGGAAACAGCTAAATCAAAATACCTATGATGAAAGGAAACAAATAACTGGTCAGACTTTCTGATAGCTTTAGTTTTATCCAAATAAAATCTGAGCTGTCTATGCACATCTAAGGTATGCTGCACCCTCTCTCTGTCAGATTGCGGAGAGGGAAAAAAAAAGTAGGCAAATTAATACACTGATTAAGTGACAACTCATTAACCACCTGGGGCATGAAAGAAGGATTAGTACTTTTTCCCTACATTTTCTGTCTGCTAGACTTTTACTTGAGCTACTGGAAAGATGTGTATGCCTGTATAGTATACGGCATTTTTGCTCAACCGAACTGTAAATGTTTGCAACAGAATGCATGCCTACTTACATTAACCTTATCTCTGCTATGTACGTCTTTATGTTGGTCTCAAACTAGTTACCGTCTTTCTCCTGTGTCTTTTATTTTATTTAGAGGTGGTAGAGGATTTGATTACTTAATCTGCCAGAGGGCAGACCATCACTACCTTCTGTGTAGCTTTTACTACATTGGTATATAACTATACATTGTATGTGCTGTTCTACGGATCTGGCTTTTGGGGTTTAATGAAGTTAATAAAGGCTGCCTAGCGTGACCCTGCAGAAATGCATTACTATGCGTTATTTGCCCCTATCTAACTGCTGCTCCTACTGGTCTCTGGATCCCCTGAATCCTGGTTTTAAAGATATTCACATAGTACAAAGGCCACCTAGCGTGGTTTTTGGTGGACTCGCTCTAATGTTGTGGTATTTTCCCTATCCAGAAGCTACTACTCCTGGGTCTCTGAATCCTGGGTTAAATGTATGCAGGTCAAACTTAATGCCACCTGGTGTGGTTTTGTTGGAATGCTTTTACTGTTGGGTATTATTTTCCCTACCTAGTAGCTGCTTCTCCTGGGTCTCTGTACTCTGGGTTTCAAGAAATACAAGGAAAACAAAGGCAGCTTAGTGTGGTTTTGGGGATACACTTTACTGTGGGTCTCTTCTTGTGCTGAAGTGTCTATCTTTCCCATGTGTGTGGCTTTACTGCCTTATCGAATGACCTTTGGTACTTTGTTCAATTCCTCCCGAGTGTTGCTCTTATTATTCTTATTACTCTGGGGATGTTCCTAGCCTATAGTGGGATTCAAAAACATTTTACTTTCTGTAGCCTCAACTTCAGCTGTTTATTTGAGAGTGTGTTTGTCTGAAATGTGTCTTTATTTTTCTGTAAACTGCATACATGTATTAGTGCACAGTAATTTGATAACAACCTTGTCATATACCTAGCTGCTTATCTGTGAATGCTTTGGACTGTATGTATTTTTTTCTTATTCACAGTTGTACCTCTGCTTATTTATTAGTTATATAACATTGCTGATTTTGCTGTGAATGTCATGTTATCTGTATTCTGCTGTTTACCATTACCCACCACTATAGTAGATATCTATGATTATTTTCTAAAATTGCCACTGCTTACTACTCTCTAGTACTGTTAATTACCTGAAGCACTCCATAGTCTTCCCCTTAGTGTTCTCCCTCCCTCCCTATACTCCCTACTTACCTCCATCTCTCCACCCTTGACACATAACAGCACTCTCTCCTTTACACCCAGCACACCCTGAGTACACTCCTTGCTCTAGCCTCCCCACTCTTATATCTGTCTTACCTGCTGCCTTCACTCACAGACTTTATACCTACTTACTCACACAAACTGACCTACTCCCCATCCCCATTTACTACATACTTACTCACACAAACTGACCTACTCCCCCACCCCCATTTACATCAACTGGTTAACTTATTTCACTTGTATGTACCTACCATTGTTTGCTCTTTTTCTACCCCTAACCCCTATCTTTCTCTCTTCTTATTGTTTTCTAGGATATCAAACAGTCTCTGCAGTATCCTAACCCTGTGGTGACCCAGCATGAACACCCTCTAATCTATTTCTCCTACGTGGGTATTTCCCCTAGAGAATACCTGGAGATACTTTATGTATGTGCAGCCAAGTGAAATATATATTCTATTTAATACCTGTATTGCTACTCCTGTCCTGGCTGTAAGCTAGCACCTTCTCTGGACCGCTCCTTGGTGTCTGCCTCTTTTCTCTATATCCCACTCTCTCTCTCCCTGAATCAATCAACCAGCTCTCTGCAGCTCTCTGACAACAGTGCCTTTCCTCTGCACATATCTTTGGTCCCCCCTCCCTTCATCTGCACTCCTCTACTTTGGGTGCCTGGCCCCTGGTTTGGTACTCTAAACTTCTGCTGTACATCACTACTGACCTACCCTGTCTCTTTCTCCCTGCACCTCTGCCTTTCTGCCTTCTCTTACTTTTACTTTGTCTGACTTCCCTGGCTTTCCTGATTGTTTCTAGTAGCTTAGTTTTCTAGGGGTGCATGCCCCGCTACATTCGCCCTTGCTTACGCTCAGGCTCTCTTCGATCCCCTACCCTACCCCCATTCCCACCCACCCCTACATCAGTTACACTTATACTCTCCATTCCCTCTCCTTCCTGTCTGCTCAGCCTCTCACAACTCACTTCCTACCAGTACTCATCCCCCATTCACCTCACTTCCATCCCTCTCCTTCCTGCCAGCCCAGCCTCTCACAACACACCTCCTGCCAGAACTCCTCCCCAACTCACCTCACTTCCTTCCTCCACTTCAGTTTTAGTCCCGATACTAACTCTCACTCATCCCCCAACAATGCAACTCTTCCCTTTTTTTGCCATTCCACTACTCTGTTACCTATCAGCCTTAACCTCATTTCCCTCATTCCACTCATACCTCCCCAACCCACTTAAAGGTTCCCCCACCTCTACATCCCACACTAACCTCTTCATTACTTCCTACTCTGCTATCTCCCCATCACTCTTTAGTATCTCCTCCGCTACTTTTCACAAATGTAACCTCCTTTCCAATCATACAAATACCCTCAAACCCAAGCCTAAACTCATCTTCCTTCACTTAGCTTATACTCCATTCACTCACCTTAAAAATAAACTTCTACTCTCTGGTGATATCCACCCTAACCCAGGCCCTCAGTCACTTCATCATTCCTCCAATCCCGCCCCTTCTGCTCTCATCCCTAACCATTCCCATACTGACTTACAACAAACACCTGCACATAAACATCTGTCCATATATTCTATAAATATTAAAAGTCTAACAAACAAGATCTCAGAACCACATTCCTGGATAGGCCATACAAACCCTAACATCCTTGCCTTGTCCGAAACCTGGCTCAAGTCCCACATCACTAACAGTGAAATACTGCCACCAGGTTTCAACATCTATCGTGCTGATAGATCCCCTAACAAAGGTGGTGGTGTAGCCATACTCTACTCAGACAGCCTAAACCTGTCTCCTATCACTATTCCCATCCCCAATTTCTATCCTGCTGAACTTCTCATCCTAAACTGCCATCTCAACCCACACAAGAAATTTGCTGTCACTTCTATCTACATCCCCCCTGGGAATAATATACCCACCCTCGAAAATATCCTATCCTGGTTTAGTCACAACCTAGACTATGAAACTCTCATTCTTGGTGATGTCAATATAGACTGGTCCAAACTTACTACTGACTCACCACAATCCAGCATCAACTTACATGGTTTCCATCAACTAATTACACCCCCCACCCATTTCAATAAAGACTTATCTTCCAGTTCCACCATTGATTGGATACTCACAAACTCTCCTCACCTCTACCATAGCCCTTGTACCCTACCTGACTCCTTAAGTGATCACCTCCCCAACTCTATCCTTAGACACACCCCCCAGACACACAAACCACACCTATTTAGAGATTGTCGTATGCTCTCTAACTTCAATAACACCCAGTTTAATTCCATGCTATGCAGTATTGATTGGTCCATCCTTAAACACATCCCTCTTGATGATGCTGTCATTAAATTCAACAACATTTTCCTAGATACCCTTAATTCCCTTGCTCCCTCCAGGAAAATCAGAATTAAATCAAACCATGCTCCATGGCTTTCTAAAGATACTAGAGCACTAATGCATACCAGAGATAGCACCTGAAAGTTATGGCTTAAAACCAGGCATACTCCCCATCTACTTAAATACAGACAATTACGTAACCTAGTTAAGAAATTGGTCACCAAAGACAAGACCTCTTACTACAACTCTCCTCAACTGGACAACAGGTCCAACCCACGCAACTTCTGGACTACTCTTCACAAAATACTTTACCCTGGCAAGCCTTCTAGCCCCTCACCCTACCTCAACAAATCTCCTCCTGAAATTGCTACCTTACTCAACAAACACTTCATTGACATTATCTAAAACCTTACACCCTCAAATACTAATGCTGAAACTATCACTACTACCAACAACCCTCATAGCCAGAATATCTTCTCATTTAAACCTGTGTCAACCTCCTACATCAAATCACTTCTTCTTAAACATAAACCATGTTCTCCCTCTACTGATAACCTACCTCCTACATTTCTCAAACTCGCTGCTGAATCTATAGCCTATCCTATATCCATTCTCATTAACAGATCCATACAAGAGGCTACAGTTCCTACTATCTGGAAATCCTTCTATACTATCCCACTGCATAAAGGTGGCAACTCCACTGATCCATCTAACTATCGTCCCATTGTTATTCTTTCTCCCATCTCCAAATTGCTAGAAAAATGCATATATTCACAACTTCTCAACCATCTCCTCCAACACAACCTTCTCACTCCCACTCAGCATGGTTTCTGTCCGCACCACAGCACATCCACCACCCTCCTCTCTTTCACTCATACCATATCCAATGCCCTTGATAACAATCAACTAATATCCTGCCTCTTCCTTGACCTTTCCAAAGCCATTGACACAGTCTCTCACCTTATACTCCTTTCTAAATTATCTAACCTCAACCTGTCTTCTTCCCCCCTTGCTTGGTTCTCCAGCTATCTCTCAGGTAGGCAGTAATCTGTCAAATGGCTCTCCTCCTGCTCTCCCTTTATATCTGTTCCAACAGGTGTTCCTCAAGGCTCTATCTTGGGTCCCCTCTTATTTAATATCTTTACAAACGAACTATTCACCTCTTGCAGACAATCTTCTCTTATACAATATGCAGACGACTCTGCACTCATCTCAATCTCCAGTAGTATCACAGACCTTCTTACCCTTACTCAAAACTCCTTTCTATCCACAGAGAAATGGCTATCTGACGATCTGCTTATCCTTAACTCTAAGAAGACCAAGCTCCTGCTCTTTCTCTCCCGCTCTTTCTACATTTACCATAACATCCTCTAACAACACAATCATAAAACCTGAACCACACACTAAACTGTTAGGCGTCATTATAGTTGATGAGCTCAAATTTAACTTACACTTACTGGAAGGAATAAAAAAACACACCAGAAACTTGGCTTGCTCTATCGTAACAAAAGATTTCTTACTCCAAATGCTAGACTCTCCCTAGCACTCCTTCCTCCTGCCCACACTTCTCTACGCAGCCCCAATACTAACCAATATACAAGCTACTACCATGAACAAACTGCAACAAACTTACCATAGAATTGCTAGATTCATTACTAACTCCCCCTATAACTCCCATCACTGCGTTGCCCTGAACTCATTACAATGGTTTGAATTCCCTCAACTACTACTAATTTCTCAATTTCAAGTTATTCACTCCATTCTATACAGGCCTTCATCCTGTCCAGCTCTCACTACTCTTGATTCTACTTATGCCCCTTCTAGAACCATCCGCACCTCTAACCAACAACTTCTGAATGTAGATCATCCAAAGAAGAACACAGGCAAACTGCAATATAACTGCTCTATAGCCCACACTTGGAACAAACTTCCTCTGAACATCCGCTCCATCATACACCCTGCGCACTTTAAAAAGGAACTCAAACATTATCTTCTCAACACTAAATCATGTCTCTGCTTTGAACCTACCTGATATGTCCCCTTTATACAATTGGTGCTCCTTCCCTCTGAACTCCTGAAAGCACCTATACCTTCCTACAAAGCCTATGCAAGAAATCTGATTCACTTGTATATCTCTTGTTTGATCACTTGTATATAACTTGTTTTGTACATAAAAAAAAACATATTAGGGGTTCATATACTCATTTCTTTGAGAAAACCCTCTTGCTGTAATTTAATATGTTTGAGTCATATATTTATTAATATGTTTTGGAGTTATAATTGGTTATGGTACTTTCTATGTGTTGTTACCTATGTTATCCTAATTGTTTTTGTAATTGGAGCTTTTCTCCTCGGGTCTCCACTGAAAACGGGCTACTGCCCAGCTGGACCAACCCGGTTAACAAATGTCAAATAAAAAAATAAAATAAAATAAATAAATACACAAGGACACCCTGTCCTCATGAAATATCAAAAACGTGGACAAGCCATAAGGGCTTGCAGTTCAGATACCTGTCTGGCAGAAGTTAGAGCTAACTAAAGAACTGTCTTCCAAGAACAATGTTGCAAGGAAGCTGAAACAGCAAGCTCAAAAGGAGCCTGATCCAATTTTTCCAGCAAAAATTAAGATCCCAGGGAGGAGGAACAGGCTTTCTCTGAGGTCTAATATTAAGGATGCCTTTAGGAAATTGCTTAGCTTCAAATATAGAAGCTAATGCAGGAGTTAAAGGCAGACAAGCAGAAAGAGCTGATAAGTGGGGCTTAATAAATGAATAGGCCAAACCAGCATTGAGCAACTCACACAAATAAGAAAGAACCAAAGGAACATCCACAGAAAGTGGATCCAGGTCACGAGAAAGATGCCAAATAGAAATCCTCTTCCATTTATTTAAGTAGGATTTCCTAGTAGTAGGTTTCCTGGCCTCTTGCAGGACCTGCAGCACGTCATCAGAAAAAAGGTGTTTATGAGGAATCAAAACACTATGACCCACAGTGTCAGTTGATGCGTGGACAGGTGGGGATGGATGTGAGACCCCTCATCTTGTGTGAGGAGATCCACCCTGTGAGGTAACTTGTGATGATTTCCCCTGGCTAGATACAGAAGTAAAGGGAACCAGTGCTGTCACAGCCAAAAGTGAGTCACAAACAAGATTTTGGGAGCATTCTATGGAATCTTGAACAGGACTATTGGAATGAGAGGAAGGGGAGGGAATGCATAAAGAAACATTCCCTTCCAAGAAAATGAGAGGGTGTCCACCTTTCATACCAGAGGACCTGGGATGCTGGCACAAAACAGAGGACATTGTCTGTTCAGAGGGGAGGCAAATAGATCTACTTGAGGATTACCCCACAATGCCCAGAAACACATGCCTGTGAAGCATCCATTCATGAGATCGAGTGAAGGACCTGCTCAGATTGTCTGCCACAATGTTCCGATCTGAAGGAATGTAAACTGCCTGAAGTGTCACACAATATCAGATAGCCAGATACCATACCAGAAGTGCCAGCCAGCAAAGACGGTAGGATCATGTACCCCCGCCTGTTTGTTGCTATACCACATGACTGCGGTATTGTCCATGAATACCTTGAGAGGCCCTGCAGAGAAGAGAGGATGAAAGGCCTGAAGAGTCAGCATAAGAGCCCTCATCTCTTTGATGTTGATGTGCTCCTTCTGCAGATGAGGCGACGACACTCCCTGAACCCTCAGGTTGCCAAACATTGCTCCCCATCCCACATCTGAAGCGTCTGTGGACAGATCCTGAGAGGGAAGCCGAGGCTGAAAAGGGAGCCCTGAATTCAGACACAATTGCTGAATCCACCACAGAAGTTCTTTCTTGAGACACAGGAGTAGAGGAACAGGAAAGTCTAGAGGATGTGCATGCTGAAGCCACACCAACTTCAGAAACGACTGGAACTTCCTCATGTAGAGTTTGGCCAGAGGAAGCAACAGAATGGTGGAAGCCATGAGCTCTCATAAACTCCCTGGCTGAAATGGAGGCCAGGGGAAGAAGAGTTTGAAAGAAAGAAATGAGAGTAAATGCCTTTGGAGGAGGCAGGGATGCCAGCACTGGCACCGTTTGAAACCTGCAACCCAGAAAGACATGATCTTGAAAAGGAGGCAGGGAAGACTTGTTGAAGTTTATTGTGAATGCCAGGCTCTAAAGAAGAGAAATGGTAAAATGAAGATTTTGCAAAAGGACGTCTGGAGAAAATGCCTGAATCAACAGGTCGTCCAAATAAGGAAAAATCTGAATCTCTTGAAGCCTGCAAAAGGCAATAACAAGAGCAAGGCATTTGATAAACTCCCTTGGTGCAGTAGAAAGGCCAAAGGGCAAAGTACAGAACTGAAAATGCCAGGAAGCAACAGAGAAATGCAAAAATCTCCTAAAAAGAGGATGGATCAGAATATGGAAATAAGCATCCTTGAGGTCCAGAGACACCAGAAAGGCCTAAGGGAGAAAGAGAGGAAAAGGGGACTGAAAGGATAACATCCAAAAGGAAGGCACCTTCAGAAAGGTGTTCAGATGGGAGAGGTTTAGAATAGGTCTCCAAGTACCTTCTTTTCTTGGCACTAGAAATATTCTTGAATAAAACCTCCCCCCCCCCCCTTTGGGACACAGGCACTTCTTGAATAGTACCCTGAAACAAGAGGTCCCAAAGAACCTCTGAATAAAAAAAGGAAGCTGTTCCTGATGTGGCCGAGGAATGCCCATAAAAGGAGGGTGGGAAATCCAGACCATGAAGTACCCTTGATGAATGACTGACAAAACCCAAGAATCCTGGGTGATCTGGAACCAAACAGGAAGAGAAAGAGAAAATAGAATGTGGTAGGATAGTTAGACAGTAGCTGGTTTGTCAGGAAAGGAAGGCTTAATAATACCTGCAGTCTGAGTGGCCTTAGCAGGAGGAGTCTATTCACTACCCTTTTTACCTTTAGAAGGAGGGTGAAACTGCCTACAAACAAAGGCTGGCTTAGAAGAGTAGTTCCTCTGAAATTTAGGCACAGGAGAAATAAAGACATGCTTAAGCTCCTGTAAAGCCTTACCCTTGTCCTGAAGAGACTTAAATGAACCAGCAACCAGTTCATCAAACAAAAGACTATTATCCAGAGGAGCATCCAGCAACTTAGCCTTAATATCATCAGGCAAAGGTTGAACTGAAGACATGAATATCTCCTTCGAACTGAACCAGAAGCAGCAGCCCTTGAAAAGGCATCTGCTGACTCATAACTACATTTGGTAGAATGACAAACTACCTGAGTGGAAGTCCCAAGCAAGGAAAGAGCAGAAGATTTACCCTCAGAGTCTGGAAGATCAGAAAGAACCTGACAGGCCTGAGAAAGAAGAGCCAAGACATACCTAGAATTATGGGTCTGATAATTAATAGCCCTAAAAGCTAGGATGGATGAAATATAAACTTTCTTACCCAGCCTATCCATGGTCCTACTGTCCTTGTCAGAAGGCAGTAACTTGGAAAAAGGAAGCAATTGAGATGGCTTATCAGAGGCCACAGACACCACAGAGGGGTCAGCAGCAGGACATTTAAACAAAAAGGAACAATCCTCAGGCACCCTGTAAAACCTGTCAGACTTCCTGGGAGCAAAGATTCCGGTGCTTTAGAGGCAGTGGAAAAAAAGCATCCAATAAAGCAGGCAAGACAGGAGGAATGGTCAGAGGTTTAGGAGATTCCATCTGCAGTAACTCATAGTACCTCTTATGGATATCTGAAACCTGAGCACAATCCCACTTAAAGTCCATCATCCTAGAGATCATGTCTCCAAAGGAAATTTCCTTAGCGGGAGTATCTAGAACATGAGAATCATCCTCCTCAGACCTGTAGTCAAAAGGAGAAGGAATCTGAGCAGAATAAGCAAGGGAGTCATCATCAGAATCCACATCAGAAGAATGCAGTTCTCTGGGCCTTTTAGGGGAAGAAGTAGACCAAGGAGGTGCAAGAACTGAAACCCCTTGAGGAGGCCGCAACAAGAGTAAAGCATTAAATAACCCCTGAGTGAAGGCCTGCCAATCATTTTGTAGATCTCTAGGAGCAGAAGAAACATGGTTAGTTTTCTGTTTCTTTTTTAAAGGGACAGCCATCCTGAAAACCTGAGAAGGCCCAGACTCAGGACGGCATTCCACAACTGCAGTAGGAACCTCTTCCCTAAAGAGAAACTGCAGAACACCACTAGACTCCTTGGAAACAGTCAACCACGGTTCCCTCTGAATGCCCAAAATGGATGCCTGCAAACCCTCGTTGAACGTGCTGCCTGTCAGATCCTCACCGGCCTCCAACAAAAACGCGGTAGAAGAATCTGACAAAATAACAAGGTGAGCCTCTGGGTGCATAATAACCTTAGGAGAAACTCTCGGCAGAGGCTGGACAGCAGAAGATTCTGGTCTTACCTTATGCCCCTTCTTCTTCCCAGACAGCTGACCCTCGGGGCAGGAAGTTCCATCCATAGTACCCGCAGCAAGAAGCTTAAGTCGCTGGTTCTCAAGGTACAAAGAAAGGGAAGAAAGCCTACTACAAAGAGTTTTGGGGACAAACGCCTGACAAATTGAGCAAGACGTATGGTCATGAGCAGCATGAAGGCAAAAAAGACACTTATTGTGGTGGTCTTTATGGGGAATCAGTCTCCCACACTGGGATTTACCCTTCCTGGATGACATTAACCCCAAACAGCACTAAACAAAAACCCAACTGGGTATTTATCTGCAACTGTGAAGACTCTGGCAAACAGGAGTAAGCACAGAAAAGCCAATAAACAGAAAAATATTTAAAAAAAATGGATGTCTGCAACAGACTGGTGGTTAAAATAGCATTCAAACTTTTGGTAAACGAAATTTGAGGTTGGTACACCTGAACATCACCTTTACGTCCTACCTTAAGCAAGGAGTGCACAGGTGATGTTCAGCGTACTTTAAAGCAATGATAGACTTTTGTAAACTGGCCGGAAGGAGGGCTTCATGACAGGGAATCCCATTAGTAAGGAATACTACAGTGGTGAATGTAAGGACATCAACAGTTACATCTAACATCTGTGTTTTGCAGGTTCTGTTCCACATAATGGAAAATCTTAATACAGCTAAATGATAGAGCAGTACATTGTGCAGGTTTGTAGATCATCATGAAATCACACGCTTTTGCTCCCCCCAACCTTTTTCATATTTGTTAACCTGCACACCACTCACTTCAAAATATTAGTCTTCACAATGCCACTGAACTAAAAAAAAAATCATAGTGAATAGAGTGTATAGGTATTAGGTAATGCAATGCAACCCAAAAACAGTTAACGATAAGAAATCACTGCATAGACTTGGTTCATTTATTTATTAATGGTAAGGAGTGTAGTGTAGTCTATAGTCGTAAATATTACTGCAGTAAAAAACAGTACAAAAGGGCTACAGCTATAGTGTTTACCCCTCCAAAAATACAGAGCACTGCTAGTATGCCCTGCTAGTATAAGACGGCACTACACATAAAAAAATATTCATATTTAAAGGCTTATTAGACTTCAAACTAATGGTAAATGTAGCTAACATGAAGAAACTGACCATTCAAATAGGGGTGATATGCTATCTCTTTCTCATTTGAAAGAAGGCACAAAGAAAAGAAATACAGCTTGCACAATCTTCCAACTCAAAGCAAATATTTACTTCAGTGTATAAAAGAAAAAGCCAAGCCTCATTCTCAACTATCAAAGGTCTTTAGAAGCAATTATTAATTTTCCTTTATAACAGATAATGTTAACTGTCTATAAGAATATTAAGCCTGTCTTCACTAATTGGGCAAGCAAGAAACTCAAACCCTGGCCAAATAGTTGTATATGTCAAAGCGCAGCTATATTTCCCATTCGCACAAAGATGACTGCATTTACATTAGCAAGATGCCCAACAAGACTCTGCTACGTTATTACCCAAAATACAAACTGTACCTTCCACAACAATTAATGACAAATAGATTCCCCAGACAACACATTATATATGCGTAAAACTATATGTGTATGGGTGTTTTATGCATGCATGCATAAACCAAACTGGCTATGATAATGCTGACCAGACCACCTCCTATACACATCTGATCCTATAAAATTACGCACACAACTATCTTTTGATTTTGTCATTTACAATCCTGGTGCTGTTACACACCAGAAGTCTGAATCACTGTAAACTCTGAAAAAAAACACACCCAGATGGCTCTTTCAAATAATTTCCTTATGCTGGATTTCCTGACTCAGCTGATGTTCTACAGGCCACAACCCAACTCTAAGAGAATCACTAATAGCATCACACAGCCAAAATAAGATTAATAGAATCAATGGACAAAATACCTCTTCCTTCCCGGCTCTTGGAAACACCAAATATCTCCAAATGTATTGCCCTCACTGTCAGTCCTGTCTGACTCCCAAGAAAGTGACATTGTACCATTCATTCATGGCAGTAGCTGCATCCCATGAGCAATATGCATAACAACAACTAAAAGTACCACCAAAGCAAACCACTTACTTCTGCATTCTTCGTCAACACTCTGCAGATGTCCTAGCCAGAGCTTTTGTCACCACTCAATCTGTGGGCCAGGTGAAGCAAATAGACTATGCTGTGACTGATTCATGGATGACAGCAGCAGAAGCCATATTTTATACAACACAACTACTAGCAACGTCCTGCAGTTTGAAACTCCTGCCCCAGTCTGACATCAGCCATAAAAAAAAAAAAAAAAAACGGAAATTGCAGGGGCCACTTGGAAATTTGTGGCATCCCATTATTTTGCCCTCAAAACCGGTAAATACAGAAGAATTCAGTACGGATGACAGATATGGTGGCTACTTGAGGCATAAAGGAAGGATTTGGACATTCCAGTCTTAGCCTTAGTATTACATACTGATGCCAACATAAATGTTTGACTTTCCAAGTGGATAACGAACAGTAAACTATTATTGTTCAAAAATACAGTTTCTTTATGGGTAGTAAGAATTTATCCCAGTATAGACAATGAGAAAACAAAAAACTTTATATGCATACTGTGCTTTGATTTTACAGTAGTATAATGTGGCATTCACAATAGACCAACAAATAGGACTTCACACCATATTCCCAGATTAGATGAACATTTTATTAGAAAACATAATTAGTAATTTCAGGGTATTGCAGAGCATCTCTGTTTGCTATTTGAATATTTATAAATAAACAACTACTTACAAGATAATAATATAATGAGCAAAAGTCAATATTTTTCTCTGTCTCTGATTTTGTGTTGAAGGAAGTCTACGAAAATTGTTTACAGACCTGTAGTAAGTATAGAGTGGTGTGCAATATAATCTGAGTAATTAGGCTCCCAGATTTACAGTATTTTGCTATTTTATGATTTTTACATGATGTACTACCTCTTAATGTTGTTAGCTTTGAAGTGGGAAACCATGGTTCATTTCCCCAGTGAGGTTAGTTATGTCTTTGACAGCACAAAGGATGAGAGCTATTAGCTGTTAATTTTATTTATTTTATTTTTATTTTACATTTGTTGACCGGGCTAGTCTAGGTGGATATATGTCCATTTTCAGTAGAGGCCCGGTGAGAAAAGCTCCAATGGTTATAACAAGTTAAACAGAGATAGGAAATGCAATACTAAAATGTAAGACAGAGCTAGTTAATATACAATGTAGTCAGACCAAAATCCAAGAGTATAATAGACAATGTCTTATAAAAAATTTTTAATGAGTTGCTTCCTGTAGCGTAGCTCAGGATTTAATTCCATCAGCCTCATTTTGTGACTCTCAGCAAGTCATTTAAATAGACAATGCTCTTGTGTAACTGGGACATTGAGCTAGGCTTCTCAATGGTTTCCTGGACCACATATCTACTAACAACTTGTTGAAGACCGGCTAAGGAGGTTTGACACATAAGGCATGTCATTCTGAAACTCATCTAGATGATGTAGTGACAACCAGAAAGCATTTGTCTTCAAAGAATGGTACCTTAACTTAGCCTTAGAGGCATTTTCCAAAAGAGATAGGTTTAAATTCTCCACCATGAAGTCTAAATGTAGTAGAGAGGCAGTAACTTTAAAAAAGAGGGCTGTTCTGGAATGTAACTCCCAGAAAGGCATTGCAAACTCTTCCTGAAGCTAAAGATGAATTATTGGAGCCTTGCTGGAAGTTAGATATGCATCTGGATAGGGGAAGAATTTAATCCTGTATTTAGAAAAAGTAATCCAAAATGTCAGATGCAAGAATTGTAAAGGGATCTAAATCTTTGAAGTAGCCCAAACAGAAAAGTACACACATTTCTTCTTGTATGTTTTTTTTACTGTACTGGTGAAGTAAGGAGCAAAGCTACCTTAATTGGATATGAACCATAATTGGCCTTTAATGGAACTGGAGTAACCATGTGATTAGCCAAAGGAAGAAAATGCCCATGTAAATCACTAAGGTACTGACAGCTCTCAGATGTAGAGGCTTCTTCAGAAAATTAAGCCAAATTAGAAGCCCTAATGGTGTTATTCCCTATGACTGTGGATTTATTCTTTCTGGCTTTATCCATGTTCATCATAATTCTGAGGGTTAGAAAACATCTATAAAAGTTACAGATTTGCAACTAGTCTATCTAAAGTCAGTGAGGTTCAGCGCTGTCTATCCATTCAAGGAAACTGCTTGTAGCCTCTGGATTGCTGAAGTTACAGAGATACATTTCTTACACTCCCTTAGGACTTAGGTTAGACTAAACTGAAGCATGCAGAACATATATCTATTGGGAGTACATAAACCTCCTGGAATCTTGACAATGTTTTTATGGGAATAGATATCTTGGAAATCCCTAAAGTACAACCAATCTTCCTACCACTGACAGATAGGGAAGAGAGAACTGCACCATAAACATCTGAAACTTTTATTAAGGGATAAACTCATTGAAGCCATTAAGATTTAGAATTGGCATGTGGTCCTTTTTCTTCTTCTGAACTTAAAACAATCTCAGACAGATCCTTTCTGGTCTTTTGGGACCTCTTGGATGGTGTGAAAACTGTACAAAACATATTTTTGTTTTCAGTAAAGATGCAGCAGATTTGTAAAACATGACAAGAAAAGCTGTACTGCACAAAAGTTGTAACTGCTTCTTCAGTAAAAATGTTGCAAAGTTGTGAAATGCAGAACAAGTATTTTTTCTGCAGAAATGCAACAGAGCTTCAAAAGTGAAACTGTATGCCATAATACACTTACATTAGTATAGCTTTGTACTCCTTAAACTTCTACTTCATTAATATATTATGTTATCCGTATTAGGGGGTTACAACTTCCTGGTTGTCTAAGCAACTTTGTTTTGGGCAAGTTATTTAGAATGAAAAATATGACCCAGCAGGAAGTGAAGAGTGAATACTTTTTAACCAATTTGTCCAAATGGACTGCACTAACAATACTTCCAAGTGTTGCCATATTCCGGAACATCACTTTGCAGTTTCTTGATGTAAGGTGAGTTTTTTTAGTTTGTTTGTACTTTCCTCTACCTGTTTTTGGTAGACTTTTAACAAAACTGGGAGGAGTGAAGAAAATCTTTACTAGGGCTGTGTATTTGGAAAAAGAAATAGAGAGAGATCGGGAGGAGATATTGATAAATAGCCTGCTACCCAGACCATGAACTCATGTCTGTAAATTCTGTTTGCTTGTCTTTTGCAACTGATAAATGGTTATAAATGTCAGAAGTAGCTAGACTGTAATTATCCATAGTTAGTGCTAATGGTAGAACTAGTCAGCTGTTGTACACTGTTTTTCGTATGCCATCTATCTGTTCATTTTGTCCAGCTCCAGCTTTTGTACAGGAAATGGCTTCCAGTGATTTAATGGAAAAAATAAATCAAAATGTACTCAAAAATAATCAAAATAAATGAAATATCGAAAGAGTATATCAACTCAAATAAAAAAAGCTGGAAAAAATGGAAGAACCTTGAAACAGATATTCAGATGAGCTGATTCAACTAAAAAAATCAGAGGTTGAAATTAAGAAAAGATTGAGTATGAGACTGTTCAAGAGATGTTTAAAAAAATGGTGGAATTATGGGACACAGCATATAGGAAAAATCTGTGATTTTTTGCTGTACCAGAGAAACTAGAAGGAACAGACATTATTAATTTTATGAAGGCACAAATGAGCAATTGGACTGAAAAAGCACACAGTATGTATGCATCAAATCTAGCCACGAGAAAGCAGCCAAGACCTATATTAGTAAAGATGCAAACCTACCAGCAGAAACAATTGATCCTGACAAAACTGGCAGAAGGGCAAAGTATTAATAGCTGGAGGCAGTAACGAATTTGTGGAAAATGCTTATTCCCTGTACACCAGGCAGAAGAGAAACAAATTTATTCCAGCAATCAGAGAATGTCAAAATGCAGGTGTGAGATTCAAGCTTTTGAATTCAGCTGTCTTCAGAATATTTTTTCCCTAGAGGATCAAAGTTTTTTTTTTTTTTTTTTATTTTTGATGCAGATCAGGCTACGGAAGAAATAGAAAAGTTTGTCAACAAAAAGTGAGCCATGAGCAGAAGGGGACTCTACTTCTCATTCTTTTGATAATAAAGCACACTGAGATACTTTGCCAGTGAAATCATTTTCCACTGTTCCAAAGGAAAATACTTGAGAGACAGAAAATAACAGGAGTAGACTGAAAGAATCTGAAGTACTTTGGAACTGAACTGAATCTGGGGTTGGGAGATAGAGATGAACAAGAAGACCAGCAATGTGGAAATCAGTGAACAAATATTAGACTGCAAAGCATCAATTACAGTTGTTAAAAACAACTTGCCAAGTACTTTGTCAGAAATATTGGGTGAGCAAATGACTATAACTGAGAAAATAATTCTTATGAGCAGGGACACAGGATGTGAATTGTCTAGACATAGTTAGGCCTTGTTAGATTTAATTCTGATGGTTGCCAAAAAAAATTACTACAAAATGGAAATCAAAGTCTAAAAACTGTATTTGTAGTATTGAATATTGTAACAGAGATAAAAGAACTGGAAGGGGGATCCTTAGAAAAGGGTAGGAGCAAATTACTTAGGAATAAATGGAGATTGTGGGTAACAATACATGGCAGAATGATGATTTGGAGGAGGAGTGAGGTTTAAGGGAAGGCAGGAATAGAGCAATTTATGTAATGTTAAACTGATGATAGTCATACAACATAAGTGACGTACAATGTATACATGTTGGGACCATTTTAATATGGTTTGTTTTCTTTAATATAAATGTATGTTTGCCTACATCTTAAGTGATAATTCAACAAAGGCATTAAAACAAGAGAGGAAAAGGGAGACAAATTAGTGCTAGCACACAAAGAATGTGTTCATTCTTTGCCAGATAAACATGAGCAGCATGGATGAAAACTCAGACCTGTATGCCAAGGTCAGTACTAAATTGTTTCTTTAGTATGAAGTAGTGGATGACTTTTATAGTTTTATTTGGACATTTGACCTTATGTAATTAGTACCAAACAGACAAGGAGCAATAGATAGTTTTTAATCCTTCTACTCTCAGCTGAGACATTTAACACATTAAGTTATACTGTCTAAATTGTACCGAATTTAAGAATCATGTGAATGTTTAAATTAACTTCTTATGTGTGTAAGTTAAAGTTTAGAGAGTTTATGAGAAAAAGAAAAGACAGTGTCAGTGATTTCATTACAGAATTAATCATTCACTTTAATAGGTAGTAGAGTGAATATTAAATTACCACTTTTAAAATGCTGAAAAAACTTAAGAGCAAGTACTTAGTACTTTCAGTGAGGATATGAGAACCTGGTTGATGGGCAGGGAGTGTAACACTGTTAAGGAAATGGGCAGAAATGGTGATGTCTATCTAGACAACAAGCAAAACTGAACAAATAAATTTTACTTAGAGCTACTGACAGGCATAAGGGAACCCATGTAAGCAGTCTAAACCATCACAACAGGTTCCACAAGCAAATGGGGAACCACTGTTTCCACTATATGCCAAGGTTGTGGGGTTAGATGCTTCTAGTGTAATCAAGTGAGGTCCAAATGTCCACAGCAACAGATTGGAGAACAAAAGTCAACTGAGAGATCTTGCACAGGTCATGAGTTGATTTGAGACAACAGCTGTTCCAAACTACCACAGGGGCCTATATTCCTCCCCAGGTCTGTCATGACCTGTGAGTCATGTGTCAGAGGGACAGTACATTTGGATAGTGACTGTTCCATTTGTAAAATGTTTAGTTCATGCACCCTCTCAGATAGGAGGGGAAAATTACTATGAAAAGGACTAAACCAGTCCATAGTAGTAGGCGCATGGATCTCTACCCACAGGATCCAGAAAAAAATATCTTCCAGGACTGTGAGGTCAGAAAAAAAAAGAGATGAGCATGAGTCCAGTCTCCCTATGTTGGAGAACATGACTCCACCTAAAGTTTCTAGGGTTTCTTCCCCTTCTCCCAGACCAGGACCTTCTGCTACTGTTACTTCCTCCTCCCAACAGGAGTCGTTTGGAACTACTGACTAGACACCAAGGAGAACAGTAAGTTTTTCTTCTGAACAGGAATCTCTGGCTTTATGTTGTCAATGCTAGCTTCTTTTTCTTTTTTAACCCCCTACAGGTCCCTTAGAAGCCCTATACCATTGGACTGGCTGCAAATGTCAGCCTTCATGAAGGCCCAAATACAGTACAATGTCATTTTTCTTTCAATTTACAGGATGCCTATCCATACATATAGTGAAGGTATTGATTCCTCCACTTCCAAGTAGGAGCCAATCATTAGCAGTTTTGGGTCCTGTCTTTTGGACTGATGACAGCTCCCTTGTTGCAGCTCACAAGTGACTTCTTAGAGTATAGATTTTTTTGTACTTAGACAATCGGCTCCTAGCAGCTTCCACTATGGAGAAACTATTTCTCGCAAGAAAGTACTTGCCATTAATCTATCTATCTTTGGAGATCATAGTCAGTGTGGCCAAATCCCAACAGGAACAGTCTCAAAACCTAGTCTTTACAGAATGCAAGTAGAACACACTGAACCAAAAAGCAAAACTGTCCCCAGGCAGAATTTATTTACTAATTTGTGAAGCTTCAAATCTTATACAAAAAGCCTCAGCCTTTAGCAGTGATTGTACTCAAGGTTCTAGGACTCATGGCTGTTCAATTCAAATGGCCTTTATGGATGACTGAACATGTGGATTTTACAATGGGCACTTCACAATCAGTGAGACCAGGCCTCACAACTCATGCCTCACAACTCATGACACAAAATAAAACTGCAAATGACCTGCATCAAGAGTTTGCTTTGGTGGACAGACTCACACAATCCTTCCAAAGGTAGTACATTTGTCTGACCACATCCAAACATCTCACTGACCATCATGGGGCAGGAGACATTATTTAAATAGGACAGTCCGGGGAATATGGATTTCACTATAGGCCTGATTGCATATCAGTGCTCTTCAGATGAGAGCAATCCTCCTAATATTGCAGACATTTCATGTCTCACTTCTTCAGGTTGCAGTCTCCATACTCACAGACAAAATGGCAGTGGTATGGTAAATAAGCAAGCAAGGTAGAACAGATACATACCCTTTCTGCAGAGAGGCTATACGGGTGTGGTAACAGGCTGTGTTGTTGCTCTTCTTTCTTACTGCAATGCACATGCTAGGATCATACAATGTGACTGTGGACAGGCTGGTCATGCAAATATGGCACCTATATGAATGGTCTCTCAACAGAAAGGCAACTCTCAGCATATTCCAAAAAATTAGGAAGACCCGGTTGTGATCTCTTACCTTCATCTTCTAATGTAAAAATTCATCAGCACCATTCCTCAACCAAGACAGTCACTAAGAGACACATTCTCCTATGATTAGCCCCCAGGTCTCCTTTATACATTTCCTCCTATTCCACTCATAATCATGTTTCTTCAGAAAGCCAGAGCATGCATAGCACAGGTAATTTTCGTAGCCCTTTTGTGGCCTTACCAGATATGGTTTCCTTTGCTGTGGCTTCACCTCATGAAAAGAGCACTTTTTCTGCAGAGTCCCTGTCTGCTGATGCATCCATCCAGCCAGCCTCATCTAGACATACACTATCTTCATCTAACTGCATTGTTCTTGATGGCCAGGAACCAATCATCCCCTGCAGAAATTCTTGATTTGACTACCGCTTCTCAAAAATGTTTAATAAGAAAGAAGGTAAATGAAAATGTTTTTGATTTTGGCTCATAAAAATAACATAGATCCTACATCAGCCTTCCTAGCGAGTGTGCTTACCCTTTTTTTAATAAGCATCTTTATTAAATTATAACATACAACATAGGCAGTCTTACGTTTATATAAATGAAAACAAACCATGCTAGCATCATTTCAGTTACAAACATTATACATTACAAACCATGTTGACACAATTGTAGTTGCAAACATTATACATCACTTATAATCTATCAAGTCATTGTCAGTCAAACATTACATAGCTCATTCAAATCCTGCCTTCTTTTAAACCTAGTTCCTCCTCTGTATGTATTGTTCCCACAATTCCCATTTTTTTCCATGTAATTTGCTCCTACACTTTTCTAAAGACTCCAGTTCCAGTTGTTTTATCTCTGTTACTATATTTGCTACTTCTAGTAAAGTTGGTTTAGACTATGATTTCCATTTTCTAGTAACTGCTTTTTTGGCAACCACCATAATTAGACTCAGCAAGGTCTTACTATGTCTAGGCAATTTTGATTCTGTATCATAACTCAAAAAAATAATTCCTTTAGTTACACCAATTTGCTCACCCAGTTTCTTTGACACAGCAGTCTGCAGGGAATCTTTAAAGTCTGCCAACTCACCGCACTCCCAGAAAATATGTTCCCAGTTACCGCTTTCTTCCCTATCACACCACCAACATCTGCTGTCTACCTCAGGAAAAATTATTTGGAGTCTACTTGGGGTATAAAATGCCTATGTAAACACTTACAAGCAAAGATATTAAATATTCTACATTTTGTTGTATATTTGGAAGATATACTTATATCCCCTCATTCATTGTTTCTTTGTGAATTGATTATCCCATCTCTCTTCCCAATCCTTTCTAACTTCCTCTGATTGATTATAATAGTTATCATGCAATATTTTATATGCTCTGCTAATTATTCCTTTCTTAATGGGAGCTTCTGTTTTAGATTCTACTACAAACTCTACCAGTGTTGGTCTTTCGTTTAGGACCCCCTATTTATTTCTCTTTGCCTATACTCTGGTATCAGTCCTTGATAGGGAAGGTAATCTCTAACCTGCAGTCCAAATATATTCTTGGCATTTTCCCATTCTATTACAGTTCCCTCTCTAGATATTTGCTCCCAATACATTGGTTCCTTTGCAGTTTTCTCCAACAAATTCCAGCCCCAACATGCCTATTGTCTGTATCACTAATTGTAGTCATCCCTATCGGTAGAATCTCCTTTCTTCATTCCCATGTTGGCTTAGTTCTTAGCATACTTTCTGCTACTTTATGAATATAATATTCTGTATGATTATTGTTATTCTCCTTAAAAGTCTGCATCCAAAATCCCAGTCTCTTCTTGTTTCTTGAGCTTCCCCCCATTTCATCATCATCTGTTTCCACTTTGAATTATAGTTTTATGATTGTGCCATATACAGGAGCCTTAACTGTTTTGCTCTGAAAAACCCCTTAAAATCGGGTAATCCCAATCCACCTTGTTCTGTTGGAAGAATCAGTTTATTCCACTTGACTCTTGTTGTCTTCCCCTCCAAGATAAAATTGTTCAGCTCTTTATTAATTGCTATCCAAAACATCTCCTCTGGTTGCTAAAAATATGCCTGACCTGTGTATAAGACTAACGGGACTAAAAAAATTTAACTGCTTGTATCTTACTATTGATATCCATATAACAGAGCTTACATTTTCATAGTTTTTGTATTATCTTTTGTTTAGTCTCTTCCGACATATCCTTAGCTTATCCTAAATACTTCACATTATTATGTCTCCATAAATATGGATATTGCTGAACCAATTTATGTGTGGGACATAATTTACCACTATTGCCTTTGTTTTAGCTTCATTAATTTTGTATCCCAAAAAATTTGAAACTGTCTCAAAATGTTTCACAACACTGTAATGTCCCTTTCTTGTTTTGTCAGATATAAAATAATATCATCTGCAAACAGAGCCAGCTTTTCTTGACTAATATACCAATTATATCCTTGAATTTCTGAATCCCTCATTTTCTTTGCTAGTTATTCTAAAATAATGAAAATAACAAAGGGGAGAGAGGACACCCCTGCCTTGTTCCTCTGCTCAAATAGAAAATATCAGAGAGAACCCTACCCACTTTAATTTTT
This sequence comes from Protopterus annectens, assembly GCF_019279795.1. NCBI lineage: Eukaryota > Metazoa > Chordata > Ceratodontiformes > Protopteridae > Protopterus > Protopterus annectens. The sequence continues at coordinate 166,824,769 of NC_056740.1, read as the reverse complement.
GACTCAGATCCCTCATATATCCTTCTAATCAACCTTATAATTTTATCAGGTAATGCAAATGCTTCCGTTGCCTGGCTCATAAAGTCTCAGCTTACTCTGTCAAATGATTTCTCTGCATCAAAGCCATGGCCTTAAGCTCAATGCCAAAAAGTGCATTGTCATCCCTTTCGGTAAAAACTCTGTACCCATGAACTACCACATAGGTGGCAGTCTACTTAACACTGAAAGTGTGATAAGAGACCTTGGGACACAGGTGGACAGTAGTCTCTCCTTTGATAATCACATCGCCACAGTAGTCAGGAAATCCTTCTATGTGGCACACCTTATCACAAAAGGTTTCTCATCCAGGAAAAAAAGAGGTCAATGTTCCCCTCTACTCATCACTCATTAGACCTATTATAGAGTACAACACCCCTTTTGGTATGTACCTCACAAGACATCTACAACAACAGGAAAGGCCACAGAAATATGTCACAAAGAGGATTATTGGCCTCAAACAGATGCTCTATGCAGACTGTCTCAAAAAACTCCAGCTTTACTCTGTCGCATATCGCCTACTCAGACGCGATCCCTGCCTAACATACAAAGCTATGTCAAACCCAGAGCTGTTGGACATGCACCACGTAAAGAAATCCCAATCCCACCGAGCTACACGCTCTAGGGACCTAAACCTTGTCACCACAATGAACAGAACATGCTGGAGGGATAGATTCCTGTCCCAGAGACTTCCCATACTCTGGAACAAACTACCTATCTATATCAAACAAAGCTCCTCATTAGCACTCTTCAAGAAAAATCTTGATGATTGGATGGGAGATAGGAAATTCACCCCAGGGATCACTTCTGTGGCTCTGCTTGACAGGGACACAGGAAAATAATTTTCTTGGGTGGCAAAACCAGGGTACCATTTGGCTAGTCTTATATAGGCCCTAGGGCCAATAGCCTAGTACCTACCTATGAACCTATAAGATCAACTGACAACAGTAGTATTTACTTACATTTTGCTTTTTTTAATTTCTCCAAGTCTTTTGGGTTTCTAATACCGTGAAGGGAATGGACTTCATTCCTAAGTCAAAAGTATGATTAAAGTTCATGAAATTAGTATTGTTTTACTCTTTGATGTTAGCCAAAAGTGCTCTTCACAGCACCCAGAATGTGCTCAGTAATGATTCCTTCTGCAATTCGTATGGTGTTACATGAACTGGTAATATATCTAAATACGATTGTAAATACTTTTTTTATAAGACCATTAGCTCCTACTACTATTGGAACTGTCTGGGTATCTTTCTTCCACATGGCTCTCGTTTCTGCCTGTAGATCAAGGTATTTTATGACTTTGTGTCTCTCTGTACGCAAGACAATGTAGTCACTAGATGTGGTGATTTCAGTGATCAATGCTACTTTTGTCTTCTTTTCTTGGACCACTATATCTGGTTTTCTAGCATCTATCTTTTGAACTGTTGGCATTGGGTGATCCCATGTGATATAAACTTCATCATTTTCTATGATTTGTGGCTCGTGTTTCCAGTGTTTTTCAGCCACTTCAATACCATAATGTTTGCACAATCTCCAGTGTAACAGTCGTGCCACATTATTATGCCTTTCAGTATACAGTCCCTCTGCCATTAGTGCATTACAGCCAGCAACAAGGTGTGTGACTGTTTCCAATTCAGTTTTACAAAACTTACATATGTCTGTTTCTCCCACATGTTCAATGGACTTCATAAACCAGTGTGTACATAGCCCATTATCTTGGGCTGTCAATATTAACCTTTCATTTCTTGATGTGAATTCACCTCTCCTTAACTACTCCCGCATTCGTTCTTGATCAGATCAACATGAGGCTCTTCCAGAAGTTTTCTATACTTGCAACTATATTTATGTTTTTTCCACATTTCTTGTCTTCTCATCTGGTCCTTCGCCTTATATTCTTTCTTTTGTTTTTTTAGCACATTCAGTTGCTGCCTGGTTTTTATCTACTTCTGGTTTGATTTCCATTCTTGCTTGACATCGATATGCTTCTGCTAAATTAAACAGAGATGTCATCTTAGATTTATTCTCCTCATGTTTCAAAACTTTCACTAAATTTGGATCCTGTGAGGTCAGCAGATATGTGCGGAGTCCCACTATTGCAGATCTATACATGTAATCAATTTCAAGGAGGCCCATCCCTCCTTCAGAACGGGAAATATATAATTTTGGTATACACTGATTTTTATAAATCATTTGGTGAGCATGAAGCATCCTTTTTGTTTTAATATCCAATCTATCTAACACTTTTTGGGGCCAGTCAATCATTCCAAAACTATGTTAGGACAGGAAGAGCAAACTGATTTATGGCTTGGATCTTATTCCTAGATGTCAGTGCTGTTTTCAGGATTAATTTAAGTTTTCTAAAGTACTCCTTACTGAGCTTTATTCACATTTGTTCATGTTTTATTGCTGATCCTTCATCAATTCCCAAGTATTTATACACTCCCTCTTGCTCAAGTTCTTTTATATTACTTTCTTGTCCCAAACTGATGTTTTCCTGGTGCTGCAGTTTTCCTTTTTTAAAGGTTGCTTTTGCACATTTATCAAGACCAAATGACATTCCAATATCATCTGAAAAAGTTTTGACAACCTGCAGTTGTGCTTTCAGTTCCTCATCTGATGAGCTATGCAGTTTTAAATCATCGACAAAGAGAAGATGAGAAGTCATTAGACTTTGCTTTCTAAGAGCCAAATTGTAACCATGGCCTAAGCTAAGTAAACAGCTTAATGGATTAATGGCAAGGCAGAATAGCAACAGTGACAAAGAGTCACCCTGGAATATCCACCTTTGAATTTTTATCCCTGGGATAATAACCTGTCCTTTATCATGGCTTAATTGCAAAGTGGTCTACCACTACTTCATGGTTACTGTAATGTAGTCAATCAGTGAAGAGTGTATCTTATACATTTTTAAGCACTCTTTTATCCATGAATGTGGGATAGTATCAAATGCTTTTTTGTAGTCAATCCATGCCATACTTAGATTCTTCCCCTTCTTACAGTTCTCCACTATAACTTTGTTTAACAACAAATGATAATTTGCTTCATATGACTTTCTTTTATTGCCCTTTTGTTCTACTGCCATAATTGAGTTTTCTTCTAAATGACTATAAACTCTGTCGGCGTCAATTCCCGTGTATAGTTTATACATCGTTGGGAGACAAATTATTGGTCTATAATTTTAGGGGAGCTTGCAGGTTCACTCTTAAATAAGAGCATTGTTTTTCCTGTTGTTAACCAGTGCAGTGTGTGTTCAGGGTGCACATATAAATAGTTCTTACTTATGGCTAAATCCTCGTGCAAAGAAGTTAATACTTTAAGCCAAAAGTTAGGTACTGCATCTTGGCCTGGGGTTTTCCAGTTAGAGGCTTTTCTCAACTTTGTTTCAATCTCTCTGGCTGTTATTTCATCCCATTTCATATCCTGTACCTTTGAACTTCTTATTCTTTCTTTTACTTCTTCTATCCATTTAGCATCTTTGTTATGTTCCACATGATCTTCATGGATACTTCTCCAAAATGTATCTACTTCCTCTTTTTTGGCGGCCTTTCAATTCCTTTTTACCTTATTTCCCAGTTTTCTATAAAACTTTTTCGGGTCATCAATAAATGGTTTATTTTGTGCTTTTCCTTTATATTTATCTTCGTATCTCCTAAGTCTTTACGCCTGTTTTGTAATTTTTAGTTTGTTATCTCCAATAGTGGATAATAGATCCTGGTCTGTTCTAATACTGTGCATTGCTTTTATCACATCTATCTTTCTTAGTATTTTTGTTGCTCTATTCCCTCTTTTATAATCTTCTAACAATGACACTTCTTGTCTTAGCTGCTTTATAGTTTTCGCTATTCGATATTTCTCTCTGGATCATCAGTGTTCTTTTAATGTTATCAAATGTTTGCCTCCCCTCCACAAAACCACATTAATCCATATCTATAAATTTTGGTGTCACTTTTGCCATTCTTTTAGCCATTATAGTAATAAACATTTTATAATTTATTTATTTATTTTATTTTACATTTGTTTACTGGGGAAATCCGACTGATCAAAGCTGCCCATTTTCAGCAGAGGCCCGGGGAGAAAAGCTCCAGAAACAATTGCTAGCATGCTATACATAAGATATTTACATGAGCATTATGGTTTATACATACAGTTATAAAATATAGAAGATAACATATGATTGCATAATCATGGTTTATTATTGAAATGGGCCTGTATGAAGCTGGACCTGATGGATCCTTACTCTCTTTAGGTATTACAGCTACTACCAGTTTCTTCCAGGATGATGGTACTTCTCCTCCTCTTAAAATACTGTTAAAAAAACTTTCCAGATCTTTATCAATCTTTTCCCTCCTAGATTCCAAGCTTCCACAGGAATACCATCTCTTCCTGGGGACTTTCCTGTAAATTGGTTATACATAAGCATTTTTATCTCATCTCCTCCCATCCTAATTGTTTTTAATCGAGCCTCAACTACATCTAGCCATGGCACATTTCCATTTGTACTTTTTTTTATTTCCATATTTCTCTGCATTATACAGACTTTCATAGAATTTCAAAAAATATTTCTAATACTTTTGCAGGATCTGTTGCTGTCTTCCTTGTTATAAGCTCCCTAAGCTTGACAACAGCCCTTTCTACTTTCTGTTGCCTGAGTCATTGTGCTAACAGTTTTTGTGATCTAGAGTTATAATCAAAAAACAGTTGCTTAACAGCAGTCTTTCGAAACTCATGCATATTATTGAGGTAATCCCTTATTTTATGATTGGCATTCTGCAGTTGCTCCTCTTCTTGTTCTGTGGGATTCCCCCTATTTCTCAATACTTTAACATTTGTCAGTCTCTCTAAATAATTCTTGTTATTTCTTAACAATCTCTTTCTTTCTGTTATTTCCACCATATTTTTTACATTCTACTTTAATTTTAGCACACTCCCTAGCTATATTTTCAGAAGATTTGTTTTATCTTCTCTAATAGCTCCTGAATAATTTTCACTACCCATTCTTTAAATTCCTCTCTTTTCAACAGATAGGTTGGAAAGTGCCAGTGTCTCATTTTTATTTCAATACCCTGTGTTTGTATTTTAGTTATTACTGATGCATGATCTGAAATAGTTATTGGGTGCATTTCAAGACCTTCAATTAAATGCACATGTTCCTGTGAAATGTAAATTCTGTCTAGCCTAGCCCATTTTTTATACATTGGGGAATAATATATAATTTCACTCTGAACTCTTAGTACTAAATTCAGATATTCCATGCCAAATATTTTCATATTTTTTTTCAAAAATCTACTCTCCTTTGTTATATTTTCCCTTCTGGACCACCCAGACACATCTTCACTGTTGCAAATCAAATTTCAGTCCCCACCTACAAGTAATATTCCTTGCTGAAAGCTGATTATTTCTCCCAGAATTTTCTTAAGCTCCATTATAGCAGTTTTTGGTGGAATATAAATACATGCCAGTGTAATCCTGCTCCCTTGCCAGTAGCCCCTTAGTAGTATAAATCTACCATTATTATCTTTTTATATCCTCTTCTATCACTATTGGAGCTCCTCTTGCAATTAATATAAGTGCTTCTCTTTTTCTTTGTCCTAGATATTCCGCTGAATAACCATCCTGAAATTTTTTTTTTATCAAATTCACATGTTCAGTTCTTTATGAGTGTGTCTCCTGTAGCATAGCTATTTGCACTATACAGTTGTAAATATAGTTCACTGCTCCTTCTTTTTTGTATTTATCTGTGAGACCATTGATGTTTAAAGACATTACAGAAAGCATAATTTTCGTAAAAAAGTTATTGTTCTCACCTTTTATGTATAACAGCTTTTTATTAAATGCCTAGTTCCAGCTTTTGTGTTACATGCATATACTGTTTGCAGGTTAATCTTTTATACAGTTGTTTCTTGTCATCTCCATTTTACCCTATGTCACATCTTACAAAACATGTTTTATGGAAAGCCCAAAAACAAAAATACAAACACACCCCAACACCCCCTAAAACCTATTAAGTTAATAATAACACACACAACTATGTACATCTTCAAATATTGTTTTCCCTCCTAATAGGAGTACATTTTCCAAACTGACAGCCACACATAGAGACTTCAGATAACCTAAAACAAAGATCATCTATGCTAAGATGCATTGTACAGATGCTTCTTCTACTAAGTGATGTCTGGCTTTGTCTTATTCTTATAGGTCTCTCAGCTAGGAAAACACTTGAATGCTTTCAAAAAATATTTTCTCCAATCGATTCCTCTTTATCAGATTGTCTCCTACAGACATGAGAACCAGGCAAAAAACTGCCAAGCATACATTTGTTTACTAGAAGAAAGCCTTCCAATATTCAATATTCATTTTCATTTACTTAATTTTCTCTTAAAACATAATAGATTACGCTAATGGCCTTAAGCCAGTCATTACCATATGCAAGAATGAGAAAAAAACATAATACTTTTCTTTTGTCATGCTCTTTTAACAATTCTTCTTCTTCTTTTACATTGCGGTGCCTACATTTCTTAAAACTGAACAAGCAAGAAGAGAGAAGAAAGGTGAAAGAAAAAAAAGAAAAAAAAACAGGGTCACCTATTTCATTAGTATCCCATTACACTTAAAAATAATTGAGAAAGCTTTACTTGATAGCATGCAAAGAAAATCATGCACCATTAAAATATTACTATTAAGAAAAAAATGTTTTACTTACAGTTAACTTTTTCCTCCCTCTCACCTGAGTATTTTTCCGAGCATTAATGACATGAAGCAGGGCATATGCTTTACAGTCCCGTACAAGTTTAACAAAGTCCAAAAAACAATATTCTCAGATTTCCTTGTTCTGTCATGTTTCACAAATATAATTATTGCTTTGTAATCCCTCATCTGTCAATTTCAAAGTTACTGGTTTTATTTTCCAAACATTAATGACATGAAGTAGGGCATATGCTTTAGAGTCCCCTACAAGTTTAACAAAGTCCAAGAAAGTCCAATATTCCAGATTTTCTTGTTCTATTCCTGTTCATTTCCATCTCACAAATCCGGTCTCTGCTTCATTTCCAATATACTCTCAATTCCTCTAGTCAACTCTTGTGTTTTTTTTCCTTCTCTCAAACATTTTCTGTTAAAACATTGGAAAATGTTTCACTGGCTCAGTCTCTCTCTGTGGTCTTTATTACCAGAAGAACAAAAAGCAGAATTGTTTTCTGTTTCATAGCTCACCTTTTGTTGAACAAACTGTTGTATTTCTTCCTTAGCATGTACTTCATCAAAAAATGATTTTGTCCCTCCATGGAAAAATATTTTGAAGATAGCTGGGTGCAGCAGTTTGAATCTCATGCTTGCTTCTTGACATTCCAAGAATCATCATCTCCTTTTGGCTTATCCTGGTTAGGGGTCGCCACAGTGGAACAACAGTCTGCAGAATGATTTGTAGTGGAGTTTTATGGTGTTGAGTTGCCAGCCAACGTTGTGTCCAACTTTCCACAGAAGGCACACACATGCACATACTCACACCTAGGGACAATCTAGAGTGTTCAATCCACCTACAGCATATCTTTGGGATGTGGGAGGAAACTGGAGCACTGGGAAGAAATCGACATGACCACAGGGAGGACATGCAGACTACACACAAGGCACCCCAGCCAAGAATCAAACCAGAGAACCTCTTGCTGTGAAGCAGCAATGCTAACTGCTGCACCACCATGGCCGCCCTTTAACATTCCAAGAATAATGGAATAAATTTACTCCTCTTCTGCCTGGTGTACAATGAGTAGTCATTCTCCACAAACACTCTGCTGTCTTCCACTTGTAGTGCTTTGTACGTCTGCCACAGTTTTGTCAGAATCAACTCCTTCTGCTGGTAAGATGGTATATTTATTATTAAATGTCTAGGTTGCTTTCTTCTAGCCAAGTTTGGGGCATATACACAATATGGCCTTTCAGTTAACAATTCCTGTTATGGAATATCAGTCCAGTTGTTTATTTGTGCTTTCATAAAATTAATACAGTCTGTTCCTTCCAGCTTCTCTGGTACAGCAGAAAATCTCAGGTCTTCCCTACATGCTCTGTCCTCCAATTCTATTATTTTTTGAAATATCTCTTCTTGTGCAGTCTCATATTTCATCCAGCCTTTTCTTCATTTTGACCTCTGAGTTTTGCAGTTTTGGCACCTTATCTGAATAGCTGATTAAAGCTTCTTCCATTTTCCAACCTTTTATTGTTTGAGTTGATATATTCCATCAGTGTTTTGTTTTGTTAATCAGGTCTCTGTGCAGTTGCCTTATATTTTACTCTAGGTTATTGGAAATCATGTCTGGGGTTACTGAAATTTAGGTCCATTGGCTTTCTCTGCCAAGTTTCTGTTTTCACACTGGGAGAGCTAGAATTAAGCTGTTACTCAATGTGCAGCCATCTTGGAAGTCCCTTAGTGTGCTTACCTTTTAGCAGATATTTTCAACATGGGAGTTAGTTATTTCTTTATTAAGTTTAACTTAGCAGCCATTTTGTTCTTCTATGAAAAAATTCAGATGGTGTCATTGGTTCTCATAAGTCTTCTAAAGTTTTCATCAAATGAATATTTTACTCCAGATCCCTATTGGAAAAGCCAGTGACCCCCCTGGGACTTGAATTTCATTTTTAGAAATGTTAACTAAACTACCATTTGAACCAGCAAATGATGTATCTTTAAAGTGTTTGTCATGGAAAACTTCCCTGTTGGTAGCTAATAGATCTGAAAGAATTCCTGAAATCCTTGTTCTATACTCAAAATATCCACAAAATATTTTTCATCAACACAGAGTCAGATTTGGGAATAAACCATATTTTATGTTGAAGGTAGCTATGCAAACCATTCTGAACAAGTCTATACATTTTCTGGGGGGGGGGGTTCCTAAATATTCCAACAAATGGGGAAAATCAGCTTCATTGTTTGGATGTTCATAGGCAGCTTGATTTTTATCTCAGTTGAGCAAAAGACTTCAGGAAGGATGAACAAGAATTTGTGTCTGTTTTACCAGCTAGGAAAGGTAATTAGATATCCAAGATTGCCTTATTAGCTGTTATCCAACTTCGTATTACATTGTTACAGTTCTGCAGATACAACTGAAAGCACACACGTTAGAACTCAGGCCACATCTAATGCCTTCTTATGTCACATGCCTATAGAGGATATTACAGCTGCTGCTACTTGGTCATCCTTAGACACCTTTGTCAAGAATTATAGTCTGAATGGTCTTTCCAGAGCTCTGGCTTCTTTTGGAGTAAGTATTGTCAAAGGCTTGCTAGTTTAAGCCACCCTACATCATCTGGGAACTCTGTTCAGTGATTTCTAGTGTCCTGACTGGACCAGAGAAATATATAAGTTATGTATGAAGCAAAACATTAGATGTATCTGATCTCTATTTAGACAGTTGAACAACACACCCACCTTTGTCCCTTTAAAAGCGTGAATACCTAAAGCACCTGTAGGGAAGTGGCGTTGAGCTTACCCTCCTAGGTTCTACATCCACACAGTTTTCTCTTCTTATGGTAAAGTTGGATAGTTAGTCTTTTATTCAATCCAGATATTTCCTGGCTGTGGAAGGAATTATGTGTTAGAGGAGGAGCTTGAGCTTATAAAGAGTTCATTACCAGCCAGAATAGGCATCAAGGTGACCAGTCTAGAGACCAAATAAATCTAATGTTCTGGTAAATACATGACTTATGATTATGTCTGCAGTTGTTATAAAGAGAGTGATAGTTACTTAGGGACTTCTGTCCTTTTAGGGCCATGGTAAGGAAAACATTTCAGTTATCACTGGCCAGAGTTCACTTGAAGTCTGAAAAGGGGCAGGGAAACAAACAGGTGTTAAGTGTTGATGACATTTCTGCAGTTTTGTTAATAAGAAATGGTTCTGATGATACAATACTTTGTATATTTAAAATTACACAGAGTTAGGTATAAAACATGCATCCATGTGTAGGGGAGGGCAACAGGCAGAGATCCAGCCAGTGCCATCAACTTCAATAGAGGCTGGTGATGTGGCTGCCTTAGGGAGTGAGCTAGTTTAATGCATCAATCCAAAACTTGAGTCACATCTATCAAAGTGTTCTGAACTTTCTTTGGAAGAGGCTACTTTGGGAAAGGATTAGATAGCAGCACCAAGCCAGAGTTGGAGTAACAGCTGTCTTAAGATACCAGATTTCTTTTGGAAGAAGAACTTGGAAGAATAAGAAACAAAACATTGAGAGAGGCACACATCTTGGATCCTACTTTATAAAACTTGGAGGAGGTTGCAAAGGAGACTCATGATTATCAAGGGTAGGGGTGCTCTGTGTACTGACAGTGGGATACTGCACAGGCAGTGGACTCCAGAAGGGAGGCTAGAAGAAGAATCGGTGCAACAGTTGATAGGCATTTCTGGTTGTAGCCCATAATATCCAAATTTTAAGGCTATATGGGCATAAAATGCACAAATGGAGGCTGAAGCAAAATTTGTATTGACTATGTATTACTGGAAAAATATGTAAAAGGTATGGCAAGATGTACAAATAATGCCAAAAATTTGGAACTCAGAAAATTAAAGCCAAGACTGCTTTGGGGGTTTTGCCTGTTACTTAGGAACTATTTCAAATTGCATCATGGATATTGAAGGGTCTAGCTTATTAGTGATAGACTATGATACTACATACCTTAAGGTACTGACTTTGTTCTCTATTGAGAGAAATAAGTTGGAAAATACTTTACTAGAAATTTTTGTAGAGTGGGCTTTGCTAGGAAATACTGACAGAGTTGCTGATTTTAATTCTGACATGCTGACCTATTTGTTAAAGTGCTGTTGGGTAAGGTAACTAAAAACTACCCCTACCATCCACAAAAATGTTCTACTGAAGAGCTTTAACTCTACCCTTCAAGCCATGCTAAGAACATTTTCAGACCAATATAAGTTGAAGTATCTCCCCATCTCCTCTTTGCCTGCATAGAAGTGCTACAGGAGTCCATACAAGCTACTTTATGGTCACAGGGTGAGGATGTCCTTTGATTTAATGTGCAACAAATGAAGCTAAATGTGATTAACACTGTCTGTCTGTTGTGGAATATGCCCTAAATTTCAGGATGAGGCCTTTAGAACTCATAACATTGGCAAAGGAACACTTAGCACAAGCACAACCAGCAGCAAAAGTTCTGTTACAAGTGGACAGCTATAGCCTGAGACTATACAGCTGGACCAAAGGTGTTGGCACTTGTTACTGTTTGAGATAATAATTGCAGGTAGCATGGGAGGGTCATTTTATTGTTGTTAGACAGTTAGGTGATATTAATTATGTTTTAGAGTTGCAAGGCATTTGATGAAGCCCTACTGTGATATACACTTGTACTCTGTATCTTCAGTGGGTTAGAGAAAGAAACGGGAACAGATCTTGTTGCAGATCAACTTAAAGAGGTTTGATCTGTTACCTCAGTGGATGAATTAGTGCTGTTAAAGCAGACCCCTACCCAGACTCTGGAAATTGAAAAGTACTACAAGAGTTTGGGGAAATGTTTGCTGCTAAAACAAGATGTATCCAACTAGTGGAATATCATATGGACACAAGAAACAAAATGTCAATTTAATAGGCTCTTTATAGGGTATCTAAATGAATTAAAACAATATGGGATGAGCTGTAAGAGATGTTCAATATAGGGGTAATGAAGAAATCCAGCCATTTCTCTGTCTCACCAGTAAAGCTGGCACAAAAAAAAAAAAAAAACAGATGGAAGGTCCAGATTATGTTTAGACTGCAAGAAACAAAACAGTCACATTCTGTTAGATGCTTAGCCCATGTGTAAAAGAGAAATATCTGACTACTACTGACTCAAGGGTTAGTGACAAAGTACTCCTGAAGCCTGCAACAAGGGATATGTAAGCTTCTGTTACTCCTTTTGGATTGTGTGTACTTACCAAATGCCCTTTGGTATAACAAATGCTATATCAACTTTCTAGAGGCTGGCATACCATATCCAGGCAGGAACTGTAAATAATGCCTTTGTTTATATAGCTGTTAGGACAATTTTAGTGAGTCTGGACAGGAACATGTTTAGCATGTTAAATAGGCTGTAAGCAGACCTGGGCATGCAGGTTTATTTATCAAGGCAAAGAAATGTCAGAAGTGTCTTAGCATGTCCATAGGGTGGGCAATACCAAAATCTATCCAGAGCATGTGAAGATGTAAGCTATTTAGACATGAACCAGTACAAAGGAGGAAAAGTAACCAATAAATCCCAAAAAGCACTCGAATAGCTGTTTCCACCGCAAGCCACAATGTTTATTCACAGACACAGCACCAGCAACCACAATGTAAGATTTAACGCTGACATACAACCAGTATGTTTTCATCAAAAAACTTCATCAGATAACTATGAATGTTGCACTGCTACCCTTATATAACCTTGCCAATAATCTAATTAGTGCAATTAAACCTTTGTTGATTGCCTAATAGTTATAAAGTTATACACATTCTGCTGGCTTAAAAATCACACTGAACATGTTCTAAAATCATTCTTATTTAACATTCCTAAACATTATAACCATAATTTGTTAAAACACATATCAAAATATATTAAAACAATATTATATATTCAATACAAATATTCCATACTAAAAAATGTAAATAAAAATGTTAAAAAATTAATACAAGTTAAAATTTATATAAAGAATGCTTCCCTCTAGTGTTCAAAATAAATATTGCACCATAAAAACTAAACCATTAACTCATAGTATGAAGGGTTCATAGGTATGAAAATGTTTTAAAAACGTGTTAAAAAATGTTTTAAAATAAGGTAATTGTCATACAATGAGGTAAAAAATGGTAAAAACGAATTAAAATAACACAGCATACTACGATAATTATTCAAATGCCACCATATTATTATTTAGTTGATCTTAATTTTAATATTGGGGCCAGGGAGACTATGTCATTCAGACTTGGCCATCTGTTTGCTTCCAGCACCAGATGCCAGTTTACCTCTCTATACTCTAACTTTGTCTGCTAAGGGCCACCCTTGATGTCAACCGGGACCTCATCAAAAACAAACAATAAAAATGTGGCAGATTCACACGTCTGTGTGTGCTTATAAAGTGCATTTCTCAAATTACACTTCCTAATGTCTTAGACATGTTCATATTTCTTTTCCTCAAACATCTTTCCGTCTTGCCTACATAGAAAGCTTCACATTTCCCACACACTGCAATATATACAAGCCCTTAAGTATCACAATTATAATAGGATTTAGATGTTATATACTTATTCCTACTACTAATATATATCTCAGAAGTATTGGATATAAAGGGACATTGTTGGCACGCTCCACAGTTATAAGTGCCTACTTTCTTTTTTCCTGTATTAGCACATTTGTTTTCCAAAAGGTCATTAATACATTTACCCTTCCTAAAAATTAACTTTAATGGCATGCCAAACTTAAGATTCAAGTCCGAAAATTTAGAAAATCTGTCCCATTCTTTTTTAAGAGTCCCTAATAATATTAGAATCCCCATTATAGTCCAAAATAAAAACATTTTCATATCCAACATCCAACTTAAAAATAGCTTCGTCTTCCACTGGTACCATGTCACCCATACCTAAAATAAGCGCAAATCTACTCTTTCTGTGTTGAAAGACTTCATCCTGTATTTCCTTTATAAGTGTCTCAGGGTACCCTCCTTCTAAAAACATAGATTTTAACAAAGCACTCTCATTAATAAAATCATTCTCATCAGACGTCATCCTACTTCCCCGAATGTATTGGCCTTTTACAATATGTTTCTTTTGGGAAAATGGATGAGTGCTTTGAAAATGCAAAAATGAGTTACAATATATGTCTTTCCTATGGACCTTAGATACAAAATTATTATCCTCCTTCATAATAGTAACATCAAAATAATCCATACTTTCATATCCAATTTTATAAGTGAATTTCAGAAAGTCAGTACTATCTGATATGTAGTATTAGATCAGGGTTTTTTATTTTACAGACAGACAGGCTAAATAATAAAATAAGCTAGAAATGGTGTTTCATTTATGCATACATTTTAGAAAGGAAAAACGAAGAATCTTTGACTGAATGTTGACTTTGCTGAAATAACAGTTTGTCAAGGGAAGATTGCAGAGAGAACTTGTTATGTTCCTTTCTGAAGGAAAGAATCAAGAGAGAAATTAAGCTAAAAACAAGACGTAGTCTAAGGATCAAAGATCAGGGGTGGATATAGTCAATAGAGGAAAATGACTGAAAAGGAGAATATAATGCTGTGTGCAGGATAGCAGGCAGTTAAGGTTACTAAGTTCATTCGACCTGTTACTTCAGAGGAGATGTCTAACACTCGAGCATGAGTACAGAAAACAGGAAGTCTAGAGACTACATCAGTTTACGTTGTTCAGGACAATCAGAATGATGTACAGCAACTTGAATTGTTTATCAGAACTGTTAATGGAGACAGTATTTTGGATATTGTGAACATCTAATAAAATCTTATTAAAAGAACTACAGTGTTTGCAAAATTCATGCTGAACAGTGCACAAGACTTAGTTCATAAGGGAGAGACTGACACCTATTAAAGCACGAGCTTGGGTAATTAAGCCTTTCATTTCTCAATCTCATGGCATACAGTGTTTCCAGCTAACTACGGTAAAGTACCTTCATATCTAATCTTACAATGGCAACCGACATGGACTGCCGTCTGGGGAGAGAGATATATACTTCTCGGAACCCAGCAAGTAGCTGTAACCATCCAGTCTCCAGTACTGAATATTTTCTTAAGTTCACAGTGACTGTTTAAGTACATCAGCAGACAAGTCACACCACCCTTTCGGTGAAAGTATTGTTCATTTCCAGAACTGGTTACACTACATGAGTTCTACAGAAATATACAAAATAGCAGTGTGCTGTTCAACTTCATGTGTTCTACTGACTATAAATAACACTGTTTTCATTAAAGTGCAGCACTCCATGTTTCATTCAAACTCCAACAAAACAGCTGCAGTAAGTAATTTTTTCAAGTACAGTTTTATGGCAATAACTTCAAAGTTTCATTAACAGTTTAAAGTGACAGCAACTGTTTCATAACATACTTTTCAAGCAGCATACCAGTGTTTTTTTCCATAAATAGAGCTGTAAACTCTATACAGAATAAGCTGACAATTATGGCATGACAGTTTCTCATTAAGACAGCATTAAATTAAACAGCACCAGTGTTTCCTTCAGGAAAGCTTCACACATCTTCAACAGACCAGTTTCCTTCAAAACATAAAAGACATTTTCCACGGGCTTTCATGTTTCTAGAGTGATGTCATAAAGGTCAAAAAGCAACAAAAAGGTTTCTAAGCAACAGACAACTCACATTCCTTCCAAGTCATACAGTTATGTAAGACTTTATATGCAGCTTTTAGTTAACAGTTCAACAAAGTTTAAGTTACTTAATTAAAGTTTTTTGCATGTAAACATATCAATTATACCATGACACCCCATTAATATTTCAAAACGTGCACGCTGATTGGCCAGCGTGCACGTTGTAAATCGACTTATACTAATGGAAAAAGGTCCGGTCGCCAGACTTTTTCCATTAGTATAAGTCTGTTTTAAAACTGTCTCGCTATGTTAAAAGAGTTTAACATAGCGACACAGCTTTAAAATAAGCAACGGAGATCTCCGTTGCTTTTTTTAAAGCTGTCTCGCTATGTTAAACTCCTTTAACATAGTGACACAGTGTGTAAAAAGCAACGGAGATCTTGCTTTCTCCGTTGCTTTTTTTTTAAACCTGTTTTGCTATGTTAAATGGGTTTAACATAGCGAGACAGCTTTAAAATAAGCAACGGACATCTCCGTTGCTTATTTTAAAGCTGTCTCGCTATGTTAAACCCATTTACATAGCAAAACAGTAAAAAGCAATGGAGATCTTGCTTTCTCCGTTGCTTTTGGCCACAGCTCTGATGTACTGCGTAGGCATGTGCAGTACATCAGAACTGCCGCGGATACCAGACAGCTGCAGAAGGGCAGCAAAGAGGCATTATACAATGCCATTATTTAAGAAAAGTAATTATTTCTTTTCTTAAATAATGTCATAGTATAATAGCAATAACCCACTTCTGGGTGTGGGTAATGTGGGATTTACCCACGGTTGTCTTTGTTCCACACCAACCATGGGTAAATCCCGCATTACCCACACCCAGGCGTGGGTTATTGCTATAATAATGCTGGTACAGTTAAAATGTCAGTAAATTTCTGGTTTAAGGTTAAGACTGTTCTCTTAAAGTTAAAGGTTATTAGTTCAAAAATGTTATGGAAAAGGTTTATGTCACAAAAGCAGGCTAATGCCAGTTTAAACATACATACTTCAGCACATGCAATTCAACATAATAACTTCAGTTGTAGTACAGTTTCAAATACAAATGTTCAGAAGGTAATACATACCATTCAAAATACAGCAGTATGTTGCAGTATTCAACATACAAATGTCAACACAGTCAACCTACATAACATATAAGCAATGTCTCCAGTTCACATTACTTCAATTGGTGCAATGTTTGCACTGCATGCAGATGAAAGGAATCAAAGTACATATTTAAATAAAGTATATTTCAGACAAATTGAAGAACAGACTTCAATGCTAAGTAAGAAAATGCATTCCATAGCTATCTGTAAAGATCAGAGCATTAATCTATCATTGTTTAAGGTTATTTAATTGTTTACAGACAAATCAAATTTAGCTGCATACATAAAAGATATAAATGTGGTCTTAAGGTCAAAGATTACGTCAGCTAACAGTTCAAAGTGTAAATGCTCTGTATACATTGGTTTAGATTTCAGTAAAGAAATATGTGCAAATGTACAGATTTTAAAGAATTGGTTATGACAGAAACATACAGATTTATGGGTTAAAGATAAAATAAATTCCAGTTCAGCTGACACAGCTAAAACACTCAGAAAGGTATATTGGGTGTGGTCAGTCAAGGAAAAAGGGTAACCATATGCCTCTAAGGTATATCAGAATTAACAGTCAAATTAATTAGCAAAATAAAGGGTTTGCAGTTACAGGTGGCAAAGAATTTTTTTTTTGTATTATTTGTTTAAGAGCTTTGTATTGACGTGTTGCAATGCATAAACAACATCATAATATAGACAAAGTACAAAATGTAAAATTTAAAGTCAATGCTACATTGTAAAAGTTACAGCACAGTTAAAAATTCAGATTCTATGTATAAAAGAGTACATTATGTAATCAGTTTGAGATTGTATATATTTTGTACGGAAATGGCAGTTTGCCAAGCATATCAGCTCAGATTACAGCTAGTCTAGCAAGTTAAACTAAAGATAGTGGTATCCATTTATTGCAGTTTACTATTTATTCAAAAATTTAGACAGTAATAGCACATTCTTGCAACATTCAGTACTCATAAAAAGTTAAATTACGTCAGCTAAAGAAACGGTTATGGTGAGACAGTGGGTGGAGTTTCACTCACTGAACAGTATGTTAAAATCTAAGGGTCACAAGACAAAATGTAAAAAAGTTCAACAGTTGAAACTGTTTGTATATAGGTGCAAAAATGCACAGTGTTACATTATTTTCATTTACAAGTAACAACTTAAATGCAATTGCTACAGCTAAGACCTTAGAAAAGATGTCCATTCTAGTGATGAGACAGAAACAGATTTTAATACTGATTTTGCAGCAGTAAATCCCAACAGTTAATACTGGACATGGAAACACAAGCATGTAAAAGCTGGTACTTAATTCCAGTTGTTTCCAATAAAGTTAAACAGGTTACTGATTTAAGTATTACTAGCTTTTCAAATACAAGACAGCCCACTATGGTTAATGACTGGGCAAATGACGTAAGTAATGTACAAAGTTCAAGCCCAAAGTATAATCAAAAGTATGCTGTAGCTTAGGTTAATGTTGCCAGTGGCATACTAGATTTTCAAAATAAAAAGGACAGCAGACCATACATTTCATTACTCATGTAAGGTTGCCACCCGTCCTGTTGTCAGTGGGACACTCATGGGTAGAGCTGCCTCATCCCGTTGCCTGCCGTGCAAAGTAGTGGGACTTGAAAAGTCCCACTTTTCAATCGCACTGAATTGCCGTGGAAAAGCCGCAATTACTTCCTGCTTTTCTACGGCAATTCAGTGATGTCACCAACCCGGACCTGCAGGCAAAGCTGCTGCCTGTTAGGTCCGGGTGCTTTAATTCGTGCAGCAATTGGCTGCAATTTATGAAAGGGGTGGGGATTGGGGCAGGAAGAGCCCTGCAAAGACAGCGGCTGTATTAGCACTTTGTTTTAAGCGCTTCTACAACCGGTAAAAAAATGACCAAGATTTGTTTTTGTTCTTTTTTCTAATGAGTCAGCAATCCATTCGTTAGTCCAGCCAGCCAGCTAGCCAGCCATCCAGTCAGCCAGCCAGCCATCCATTCATCCAGCCAGCCATCCATTCATCCAGCCAGCCATTCATCCAGCCAGCCAGCCATCCATTCATCCAGCCAGTCAGCCATCCATTCATGCAGCCAGCCATCCATTCATGCAGCCAGCCATCCATACAGCCAGGCATCCATTCATTCAGCCATCCATCCAGTCATTCATCCATCCAGCTGCTACTCCCACCAACTAGCTAGCCACTCTAGCAGCCAGCCAGTCAGCCAGCAGGCCACTCCAGCAGCCAGCCAGCCAGTCAGCTAGCCACTCCAGCAGCCAGCTAGATGGCCACTCCAGCAGCCAGCCAAACAGCCACTCCAGCAGCCAGCTAGCCAGCCACTCCAGCAGCCATCTGTCATATGGTCTCATACCCATAACAGCATCTCTTTCACCTCTCCAGTGTCATATTGGCCACACCCACATGTCCCACTTTGGCCCGCTTAAAAGATGGCAACCCTATACTCATGACAATTTCACACTATCAGGGTTTAAAAGGTCAAAGGTAATAGCAAGCCTTTGGAGTTTACATTTTTAAGAAAATAACAACAGAATTCTTGTTATGTCAAAATTAATTGTTGTGTTTGTCTACAGACTTGCAAGAGCTTATGTGATTTCATGCAGAAAAATGCATATTTATTTTTCTTCAGAAAATGTGAAAGTCAGCACAGCAAGTAATATTGCCAGTTTATAAATGTTAAAGCTGCATTTCATTCAAAAAATGTAAATAAAGTCAGCACAGCAAACAATGCTGCCAGTTTATAGTTGTTAAAGCTGCATTTCACGCAGAAAATGTAAATAAAGTTAGGGCAATAAGCAATGCTATCAAATTATAATTGTTAAAGATGCAAATGTTATTTTAAGGACCTGATACTAAATACAGTCAAACAAGAAATGAAAAGAAGAGGTTTAAACGTCCTAACTATAAAAAGGACACTTCAGCATTAAAGCAGACCTTCATCAGTGACTGGAACAATGCAAAGCAAAATTTGGCAAAAAATGTGAGACAGAAATTAACTGTCTATGTGTTTCAGTAATTTTTTTCAATGCTTTTTTAAAATGTTTTCATGTTTCAGACAATTGTATTATGTTTTTAGACAATGTTTTCATGTTTTAGTAGTAGTTTTCGGTCTGTGTTCAAAGGGATTTCAGTTTATTTGCGTTCAGGTAACACTGTCATAATGTTCTCATGTTTCAAACAATGTTATTAGTTAAAATATAACATGTACCAGTTTCAGTTATGTTTTTTATTTGTGTTTAGTTAACACTGGCAAAGAATATTCTTTTGGTTTAGTTAGTTTCCAGAATATACATAGCTATTTTAAAATGTTCAGTAGATGCTAATATAAATATCAATCAAGTTTCAGAATATGATATTCATATTTAGTTATGTGTTCAGTATACTACACTTCAGTCAAATCTCACTTCACATTATTCAGTCATTAGTTAAGGGTAAGATGACAGACTTATTTGTACATTATTCGGTCATCAGTTATGGGTAAAGTAACAGAATTATTTTTTGTTACTGGCTTATTATTTAAATAATAGGTAGTATCAGTAATAGTCAAGGCATTGTACATTTCAGTCAAATCACAAAATACTACACATTATTCAGTCATTAGTTAAGGGTAAAGTGACAGACTTATTTGTAATTACATTATTTAGTCATTAAAGGTAAAGTAACACACTTATTTGTAACAAGCTTATTACATTACTCAGTCATTAGTTAAATGTAAAGTAGCAGAATTATTTTTAGTTACAGGATTATTATCTAAATAATAGGTAGTAATAGTAATAGTCAAAGCATTGTACATTTCAGTCAGATTTCAAAATACTTCACATTATTAAGTCACTAGTTAAGGGTAAAGTAACAGAATTATTTTTACATGCTTATTATAGTTATTCAATGCACTCAAGGAATAACAGGGCAGGCTTAATATGTTAATTAGTTTACAGATTACAGTGCACGCTTAAAAAGGTAAGTAGCGTTATAAAATAAATTTAAATAAAATGTATAGTCACACATTAATGCAGAATATGGTAATTATGCTTCAAGACCATTTATAAAGTTATCTTTTTAGTGCAGATTTCAATTAGTCTTCAGAAAATAGCCATCATGCTTGATAGGCTATAGAATATGTGGCAGAAATATAAAGTATAATACAGAACAAGGGACACTTTTGCACTACATGCCAAAATTATTGGCTAAGCAAATAATAAAGTACAACCATCAGCTACTAAGTTATGTAGGTTTTCAGAAATTTTGGCTTATCATAAAGTATAAGTTTTAAATAAAAAAAGTAAGTAAAAGTAAAAAAATTCAAGAAGAGTGTATAATATTTCTGCAGACTAACCCTACGTTAAGAAAACCTCAGTTGCATAAAAGGGCCAGTTTAAAAAAAAAGCATGGTACAATATACAAATACATTTTTCCAAGACCTCTTCCTACAGAAAAAGAGGGGTTAATGTACAAGTTTAACTATATCACTCACTTGACTACTCTAAAGACTATAAATCTAGGTAATATAAGATCAAATCATAAAATTAAGAGATTTCAATCCAAACAAGCCATAAATGCTCAAGTGACACTTAGTGGTCAAATTTAAATTGCAAGTTTATTCAAATCATAAAATTAAAAGACTTCAATCCAAACAGGGCATAAATAATCAAATGACAATTAGTGGTCAAATTTAAAATTGCAAGTTTATTCAAATCATAAAGTTAAAAAAACTTCAATCCAAACAGGGCATAAATAATCAAGTAACACTTAGTGGTCAAAATTAAAATTGCAGGTTTACCAATTTTTTTATTTTATTTTCAGATTATAAGTCAAGTAGCATAAAAGCTAAATACAGTAGTTAGCAATATAAAATAAGGTAATTACAGAAGTAGGTCTCAGTAGACTTTCATCAAGGGACCTCAGGGGCAACTGTTAGATCAGGATTTTTTATTTTACAGACAGACAGGCTAAATAATAAAATAAGCTAGAAATGGTGTTTCATTTATGCATACATTTTAGAAAGCAGAAACAAAGAATCTTTCACTGACTGTTGACCTCGCTGGCTAGGAAATGTTGCTTTATTTATGCATACATGTTAGAAAGCAAAAACTATGAATCTTCCACTGAATGTTAACCTTGCTGAAATAACAGTTTCTCAAATGAAGATTGCAGAGAGTACTTGTTATGTTCTTTTCTCAATGAAAGAATCAAGAGATAAATTAAGCTAAAAACAAGATGTAGTCTAAGGATCAAGGATTGGGGGGGTGGATATAGTCAACAGAGGAAAATTACGGAAAAGGAGAATATAATATGCTGTGCACAGGATAGCAGGCAGTTAAGTTAGTTAGTTCATTTGACCTGTTACTTCAGAAAAGATGTCTAGAGCATGAGTACAGAAAACAAGTCATCTAGAGACTACGTCAGCTTATGTTGTTCAGAACAATCAGAATGATGTACAGCAACCTGAATTGTTTATCAGAACTGTTAATGGAGACAGTATTTCAGATATTGTGAACATCTAATAAAACCTTATTAAATGAACTGCAGTGTTTAGAAAATTCATGCTGAACAGTGCACAAGACGTGGTTCATAAGGGAGAGACTGACACCTATTAAAGGATGAGCTTGGGTAATTAAGACTTTCATTTCTCAGTCTCATGGCATAAAGTGTTTCCAGCGAACTACAGTAAAGTATCTTCATATCTAATCTTACATGTAGTCGAAAAATTCTATAAATCTTTCTTCACTTCACTTTCTACCCAAAAAAGACAAATATCATCCAAGAAATGTTTGTAATGCACCCAACATTCTTTAAACCTAGAATTGAACAAAAAATTCTCCTCCCACCATGAGAGTACCAAATTGGCATATGTAGGGGCACACATAGCTCTCATGGCAACTTCCTCAGTTTGGTGGAAAAATTCACCCTCGAAGTATATAAAATTATTGTTGAGAATCATTTCCATTAACTCCAAAAACACATAGACTTCTTTCTCAGTAAATTTTTCATCTTTTCTTAGGATTTCTTCAAAAAAATCTAAGCCTTCCTTATGCGGAATCGAGGTAAAGAGATCAATCACATCAATGGAGATGAAAATAATGTTATTTATGCTCAAGTTATTCCTAACACTCCTTAAAAAGTCCCAAGAGTCCTTTAAAATATTAGTTGCCCCTGTGGACATATTCTTTAGTTTAAAATCCATGTATTTGGTTATAGGGGCCATAATTGATTGACTAGCAGCCACGACTGGCCTAAGTGGTGGGTTATCTATGTCCTTATTGACCTTTGGGATCCCAAATATAGATGGGACCCTAGATTCTTTATTATGTAAAAATCTGAAGGTTTCTGTATCAATAAACCCTTCAAGCACCAAATCATTAAGGGCTAAATATATTTTCTTATACACAATATGTATCTCATTTATTGATACCTTAGTGTATTTACTCTCATCAAGTAATAAAGTCATCATTTTACCTTCATATATAATAGAGTCCATAAATACAGTTCCACTACCCTTATCTGGTTTCATAACCCTAACAAACTTATTAGATCTAATAGACTCCAACAGGGACCTTTCCTCTACTGTCAGGTTAGACCATACTTTGTTTTTAGAAAATTTCTCCCTTAATTCTGTTTCCACAGCATTTTCAAAAATTTTTAATTGTGGATGTAGTGGGGGATTCCATGTACTCTTCCTTCTTAAATTCCCACCCATATCTGCATGTCCATTCATTAAGAGTTCCAGATTTTTCTTATGGACAAACATTCTTAAGTCTATTAATAATGTACTTATCTGCACCAAAGAATCCTGAGTAGACCTGTATCACACACCAGTTGAGTCCAACTAGATCCACAAAAGCAGTATTTATTAAGCTCAAAAATAATAGGACACTTTTCGTTAATCCGCAATAGTTTAACTTCATCAAGATACACACTTCCTTAGAAGCAGGAGTTTAAATAACCCACTTGTCACACCACATGGTCTACAACCAAAGGTTGTTGGGTGTGGCAGCTAACACTCCTAAAAGGAACCCTCCCCTCTGAAGCACTAAAGCTAATTTTGTAACACACAACAAAATATCCAGTTTGATAAAAATGTGTCAATGTATGCATATAAATGCATACAAGTGAAAGATTCACTGAATGCAACACATTGCAGTTAAAAAATACAGACATAAACAATGCATATTTAAAATACCAATAAAATACTTAAAACAAGTACTGTTTTTTTCAAACAAACAAGCAGCCATGTTACTATTACACTAAAATTTGATATAACAAGTGTTTACAGATACACACATTTTAACCAAGTCTAAAAAACAAATTGTTAGTGTGATTCAATGCCTTTTAAATAATTCCAAAGAAAGTACCACTATAACAGCCTCACACAGTTACTGACAGTAGTACCCACTGTTTATCTATTTAAACTTTTCAGTTTTAAAATGCACATGATGGAACTAATTTCACTGACTCTAGGGTAATGGCAAGAATCTAATCTCAACTGCCATAGCAGTTCATTTCTTTCTAAACTAAGTGAGTCTGGTCCCCCTCTCCCATCATTCAAAAATTGGTCAATAACTCTGAATAGAAAGTCATGACTTGGATGCTCCATACTGTGTCTTGCTAAGGCATTTTCGATCTTGTTTCAACCTATGCTGTAAATATGCTCGTATACACGCTCCCGCAGTTTCTTGTCGGTCTTCCCAATGTAAAATGCTGGGCGGTGTGTGTACATTGCCATATAAACAACTTGTTTACTCTGGCAGTCAAATTTGCCTCTGATTTTATATTCCTGATCTCTTATTAAAAAGGACTGTCCAACTGCTATATATTTGCAATATCTACACATATTACATTTAAACATACCACACCTCGTGGTTGTAATCTTGGTTCGACTCTTCTGTAGACAATTCTAGGTGTCTCAGGTAGTTTCTCCCTTAGGTAGCTATCCCTCGCAATCAAATCCCAATTTTTGCGGATGACAGATACCATGTTCTCTGCATCTAGGCTGTATGTGAATATGAAGCTACAAGCATTCAGCTCTTGTCTTTTAATTATCTCGACACCTGGTTCATGTCCACAAACTTGTTTGTTTAAAATTGGTGGATAAACACCCCTATCCCTTTTCATCTGTACTTCTTGTATTAAATCTTGAACTAGGATAGACGGGTACCCTATTTTTTTGTTGTTGAATGTCACAAAATTATATAAAAGAATTATGTCAAGGAGCTCACTCACCAGTTGAATTTCATCATTTGGTGCTTTTTTGCTCAACATCATGGAGACCACCCACTCTATACCCACCTCATGTGGGATAAATGAATACAAATCCTTGACATTGATGGTTAAAAAATTCAAATCTACACTGAAAGGAATTTGATTAATACTGTTAAGGAAGGACCATGAATCCTTAGATATTTGGGATTTTTGTTGCACATATTTCTTTAGAATTTTGTCTACAACTTTGGCACACGCATAGGTAATGCTGCCCCTAGCGTCCACTACGGGTTGCATTGGTGGATTGTGAACCTGTTTGTGAACTTTGGGGATTTCAAATAGTAATGGAATCCTAGGGGCTGGTATAATCAAGAAGTTGAAAACTTCAGTGTCGATTCTTACTTCGATGAACATGTCATTAATGAATGACCTAATCCTACTGTAAGCTGTATTTAATTAATTCCTTGATACTTCTAAATATGTATCCATTGTTACAATGCTCATCATTCTATCTATATAGTCACCATTGTTCATCACTGCTAAGCCACCCCCATTATCCGGTTGCATAATTCTTACGGGGGTCTGACATAATCTTTCAAGCATTTGTTTTTCTTCCAGATGTATATTGTAAACCAATCTATTACCCCCATTGTTACATCTCCCCATGATGTTACACAAGTCTAATTCACACATTTGATCAAATAACACTAATGACAGGTGGAGGGGAGATTAAAAGTACTGGGAATATAAAGCTGACTTCTTTCATTGTGTTGCTGACCCATTAAAATGCATAAATTGAGTTTTCTAAGAAACATCTTAAAATCTGTCAATGTTTTTGCGACATCAGCTCATGCAGAAGGTACAAATGTGTACCCCTTAGCTAAAAGTTCAACCAGGTCCGGTGGAAAGTCTATCTCTGAATAGTTAAAAATTTTAAAATCCAAACTGGAATTGTAAATAATGTCACATTGGTTTGTCTCAGCCACTAATCTATTATCTAAGTCTGGACTTAATTCCACCTGTTTTTCTTCGTGTTCTTTGCCTTCTGTCCCTGGTGTGCTGAATAATTCGAGGCTCTGATCTGAAAATTTGTCATATTAACTGATTGTGGCTGGTGTGGCTGTTTAGTATTATTAGCTATTTGTTCACTTCTTCGTAGTGTATCCGGAAGTGAAGCCCTATCACTATTTGGTGGTTCACTTAAATTCTCCACACTGTTGTCCACTTCCTTTTCAACTTGATTACTACAAGCTAAATAATTGCCCTGTGATGTCGGTGGTTTAGGGTAAGCTGTCCCACGTTCGTACTCTCTGATGTCACGTTTAAGTTTTTTGATTTTAGTTGAGTTGATTTTACTCAAATATTGGTCAATACTGCTGAAGGTACACTCATATTCGAAGTGACACCTCTGAAAATCAATGTCATTCTTAATGTCATTATCCAGCATATTAGTTTCATCAGTTAAAATATTAACTGCTTCTTGATAATGTGTACACATCAACTCTAAAAGTTCAGAACCATGTCTGTCAAAACGTTTAAATAAGTCACTGTGAAACCTTGACCCCTCAACAAGGCCCGTCGGAAATTGCCATGACCTCAGGCCTTTAGGAATTATTTTAAGCCGTAAACATTCTTGAAAATAGGCAATTTCTAATTGAATTTTTCTCAATTTAACTAGTTTTTGGTCGAATAAATGCAGTCTTGTTGGCAAATCAGTTCTTACCTTGGTCGGTTGCTCCTATGGGTTGTCGCTTGATCCCTGGTCAAACCTAAACAATCTACCAATCCATGTTTTAAAGTCAGGAGCTCCAATAAACCTCGGTTGGTTTGGCTGATTTTGAAGTATGTTTCCTGCAGTATTCATTCTAGTATTATCATTAAGAAACAAACTTTCAGCGTTCACAGTAATAAGCCCACCTGTATTCATATCTCGGTCTGACACATCTGTTACATTTGTTCTCATTTGTAGTCCACTTGAGCCACCTGGTCCATGCACGGCAACGCTGGAACCAGTGTTGCTGTTAGTAATATTATTAGAAATACGTTGATCTGCATGTTGATTAGAGAAGGGTGCTTGATCAAGTCTTTTAGAAAGATTGTCCACTTTCTGTGATAATAATTCAATTAAAGCTGTTAAATTACCCGTGTTCTCAATCTGGGTTGATGAAGGTGGTGAACTGAGGCCAGTCTCTGGATCCATGAAAACATAAACAACAAACTGCTGAAAATGAAAAACTGCTAATCCACACCAAAGAATCCCGAGTAGACTGGATTAACGAAAAGTGTCCTATTATTTTTGAGCTTAATAAATACTGCTTTTGTGGAATTAGTTGGACTCAGCTGGTGTGTGATACAGGTCTACTCAGGATTCTTTGGTGTGGATTAGCAGTTTTTCATTTTCAGAAGTTTGTTGTTAATAATGTACTTATCTCACTTTTTCTCTTGGGTACAAACTTTAAACCTTTAGCAAATAAATCAAAAAATATGTCTGTAACAGTTAAACTGCTATAATTAAAAATAGTATGTCCATGTCATGTAAACTTGGGACTTTCATCTTCAATAGAATCATGTTCATTAGTGGAATCACTTCCCTGTTCATATGAAGTAAAGTTAAATGGATACTGAATTTTCTGTACATACACATACATATCCCTTTCTAATTTCCTTTTCTTGCTGTTTAGAATCCCATTTAATCTTTCATCAATCTGCATTCTCAGATCAAAATATTTTTTCTTTTCTTGATCCACAGAAAACATGCGATCATTAACAAAGCAAGAATTTACATTGTTTATTCTATCACTCAGTACCTCCATAACCCTCTCAGTCTGCTTAATAGTGGCACGTAGAATATCAAAGCCACAATGGTGGAAATGGCTATCCGAGTGCTTGGGATTTATTAGCTATTTAGACATGGACTACTCCTGTTCTCAAAAAGCGAATACAGGTATTTCCTGGTACAATGGAATATTATAAGATGTATGCTCCTGTCTGTTGGACAATAACCACTCCTCCTGCTGACCTTACCTAAAAAAAATGCCAGGTAAATTTATTTGGACACCATCTTGCAAGCAGGCATTCTCAAAGCTCAAGGAGGCCTTGAAGGGAAGATACTTCAAAGGGAAATGTGTATCTAATAGTATATCTCAGTTGCAGACAGGAATCATGAATCTGTAGAAAAGGAATGTTTTAAGATGATTTAATTCTCCAAAAGCATCTAGCCTTCCCATGTGGTAAAAAAATCACAGAGATTACAGATCATTATCTCTTAAAGTGCTTGCACAGGGCCAGTGAGGAAAAAAAGCATTAAGTTACTCAGATATAAATTGGGATTACTGTCCTGCAGCATGGCAATCCAGCACAGGAATTGTGCTAAAAATGCAAATCTTAATAGTCTGTCAAGACAGGGACTGGACAGTATAACTAAGGAATGCTCCTTCAGTCCTAGCAAAGTATCTTGGAGTGACACAAGATAACTCATCTGAGGTCTAGAAAAGCAGGAGAAATGTGAAAAAATGAACAAAACACACTCATCTTTTTCATTAAAGATGCAAAATTTGAAAAGCTGTACAAAATCTGCAATTTTTTTCAGTCAAGTTGCAACAAATATATACAATGTGACAAGATATACAGAAGTATTTTTCTGAAGAACTGCAGTACAGTTTAGCTTTGAAAATAATTGTTTTTCTCTCTCTCTTGCACACACACACACACACACACACACACACACACACACACACACACACACACACGTGCGCACGCACACACACGCACACGCACACACACGATCGCGCGCACACACATGCTTTAAGATGAAATCTTCTGATAACCCTGTATGCAGCATTGTTTTTTAACTGTTAATGCAAACATGAACAAGCAATATTTGATGCCTAGAGGCATCAGAAGGAGATAACTGCAGAAATGCCTGGAGGCACACTCGGCTGTAATGCTTTAAACAGTTACCTCTTGTCAAAAAGTATGTTACCTTATTTGGGGTTGGGACATTTTAGCAACTTTGCTATGGAGAAGATGTATGAGTTTAAACTGCTGAGCAGGAAATGAAGAGTCACAACTTCATTACCTAATGCAAAAGAGGGTACTTAGTATTATCGCAAACAGATTTTCGCGGTTGCGAAATGCACATACCTCCACACATCCAAGTACAGGAAACACTTTCAACTGTTATTATACCTCCTTACAACTGCCCAAAAACTTTACATTACTTTTAGAAACAGGGACAATTTGAGAAACCCTCTCTCTGTCTTGTGTGCATTGCAGATGCACGCTTGATTTATAATGGCTGCTATCGTCCTGTCGGTTGGGATCTTAAGTGTGTCTAATATGAGTTCATAAGAGTGTCTAATATCACAGTTTGGATGGTGAATTAAATACATTTTCAGATGCTGTTTCTCTCACCAGTGTATATGCACCCACTGTAGGATTTTGATTGTTGTGGGATGAGGCTGCATGAAAACTCAAATTAAATTGTTTCCCTAAACAGCAAAGTGAAGATCAACAGGCAATTACTGATATCCTTGTCCAGAAGAAATACCGACTATGAGTAATGATTGGGCAGACCTGATTACAATTCAAAATGTTATTCTAATTCCTTATTACTGCCCCAACACTTTACATTACTTTTAGGAACAGGAACAATTTGTAATGTAAAGTTATTGGGCAGTTCTAAGGGATTAGAATAACAGTTGTCTATGTTTTTCTTCTCAGCATTCCTTCCTCCCAGTTAAACTGCTCTTTTCCTCAGTAAGACAGCAGTCCTGCCAATTGAAGCGTGCATGTGTAATGCACGCAAAACAGGAACAAGACTTGCACAATTGTTTCTCTTCCTGAATGTAAGCCAAACTAATTTTTCATCAGTAAGGATGTAAAATAGTACCTTACGGTGTTTTCCGCACTGATTTTCATTGCAGCATGTGAATTTTGCAACCACGAAAATCTGGTTGCGATAATATGTAAGTTCCCAAAAGAGGGTGGGGGATTTTTTTAAAGGACTGTAATAACTAAGCATTTCCTAGTGTTGCCTTATTTGAGGACACACCTGTGGAAATTTGTGAAGTAAGGTGACTTTTCTTTGAATTTCAGCTCAGCAGCTATTCTAGCTAGTCTACACTTTACTCTGTGTTTGGTGGGCATTTAAAACCCAGGGAGCAGTGAAGAAAATATTTAGCTGAGCTGCACATGAGGAAAGAGACAGAGTGTCTGCTGCCTGAAGTCTGTGAATACATGTCTCTAAATTCTGCCTATGTGTATTTTATAACTGCTAAATGGTGGGAAAATTATGAATTAGAAAGAGTAACGATATATTTTCTTAATGGAACCAACCAAATGTTAGCTTTTTCATGTGCTGTCTTTTTAAAAGGTTTAACCCCTTACATTTTTGGCAAAAGATTTTGTTTATATATTGAATTCTCAAACTACTTTGCCTAATTTATTTAAATAAATATATTATTCCATCCCAGAAGCTTGCAACTGGCTGTCTGTTGATGAAGATAATGGCAACTTTACAAAACTGGTGAATCATGACTTCTGGCATCGTCTTTCAAAGGCTGCAGCTACGGTTATTACAAGTTGGTAGTACGATGAGCTGATGTTAAGAATGTAAGTTATCATGAATGTGGTGTGTTAGACAGTTTGTTACTGTAAAGGCAGGGAAGGGTAGTGGCACTCAGAAGTGTTTTAGGCTGCCTAGAAAACACTGCTTGTATGTGAATGCAAACTGCAAAGTACCTTTAGTTAACATTCAGTTTATGTTGGTACGAGACAGCACTGAAAGGCAATGGGCAAGAGTAAGGTGGGTGAATTTCTTGAATGCCAGTGTTTATAACTCTGCTTTTTAGCAGTTCAGTCTGAAGCTTCTTCAGGTGTGGCTGGTATTGTTGTAGCTCAAACCAACAGTTCTCATTTGCACTTAAGGTTGATTTCTCATACATCTGTGGGTGTGTGTGTATGTATATGTGTGTGTGTGTGTGTGTGTGTGTGTGTGTGTGTGTGTGTGTGTGTGTGTGTGTGTGTGTGTGTGTGTGTGTGTGTGTGTGTGTGTGTATATATATATATATATATATATATGTGTGTGTGTGTGTGTGTGTGTGTACATATATGTGTATGGGTATATATATATATATATATATATATATATATATATATATATATATATATATATATATATATATATATATTTATACATGTGTGTGTGTGTATATTTATATATATCTGTATATATATATATATATATATATATATATATGTATATGATATATGTATTTATATATATAGAGATATATATATGTGTATATGTATATATATATAGAGATATATATATATATATGTGTGTGTATATATATATATATATATATATATATATATATATATATATATATATATGGATTCACTTTAGAATCTCCCATGGGAGCACTTTACATGCTTGAATTACTGAAAGCTCGAATTACATATGGTCGAGACCATATGCTCGAGCTTTCAGTAGCTCTGGCTAGAGCATTGGTCTCATCTTCTTTATTAATAGCATAAACATGCTCTCTTACTCTCTCTCTTAAGGTACAATTAGTCTTACCTATATAATAACTAGAGCATATATAAAGAAGATGAGACCAATGCTCTAGCCAGACACACACTAGAACATGATCTAGGTCATAAATTTAAATTTATGGTGATAGAGCTAATAAGAAGAAGCAAAATAATAGGGAATATAAAGAATTATACAGAGCAACAGGAAATAAAATGGATAATCAGGATGCAGTCAGACAAAGGCATATGTTTGAATGAAAGAATCTCTATAAAAACCTTTTTTAAAAGATAGACCCCTGAAACATTAAATATATAACAAGTATGAAATAATTGTCACAACATTTTATTTGATGAGTCTTTAGATGTGTAATTAACAGTAAGTTTGCACTTGAACAGTTTTGGAAGTGAATGGACCTCACAGTAGTTAATTGTATCAGAATGTATTCTTTTTATATATATATATATATATTTTTATATACATTTTTATATACATTTTAGAAACAAAGTAGATCTTGAATTATTTAACACTTTTCCATTGAAACTGCGGTGGTGGTGCTACGGTAGTGTTGTCGCCTCACAGTAAAACGTTATCCTGTTCGATTCTCAGCTAAAGCGTCTTCTGTGTGGAGACATGCGTGAATGGGCATACCTTCATTGAAGGTTGTGCGTCAGGGCTGGCAACTCGGCACGTAAAAATCTACTGCCAATCATTAGCGGACCGGAGTTCCGCTGTGGCGACCCCTAACCGGGAAAAGCCGAAGGACACAACAAGTGAATTTCCATTGAAAAGTTTGTCTTTGATACCATCTAGTGGGCAACAATGGTATTTACTGATATTTTAAAAGTGGTTCTGAAGCCTTCTGAAGTTTTTCAGTGAATTTCCATTGAAAAGTTTGTCTT
Source organism: Protopterus annectens (assembly GCF_019279795.1). Lineage (NCBI taxonomy): Eukaryota > Metazoa > Chordata > Ceratodontiformes > Protopteridae > Protopterus > Protopterus annectens. Next base: position 166,792,671 of record NC_056740.1, on the reverse strand, counting down.
TGATACCATCTAGTGGGCAACAATGGTATTTACTGAGATTTTAAAAGTGGTTCTGAAGCCTTTTTGGCACCTTGATTCATTTAAATACACTCTGAAAATTGTCATTAGCTATATGTCTGAAGAAGGGTTTGGTTAAAACCCGAAAGCGCTTACATTGTTTTAAACAACTATGAAGAATAAAGGACTATAAATTGAAGAGCTGTGGTGATACCGGACGTATATTTTTCTAGTATTTTCTCTGAAATTTGCATTGCTGGTACCTTTGCCCTTGAAAATTGCTTTTGGATTTATTGAATACTTTGACTTTTGGCAACGACAAGGGACATGGCTGAAGAAAATGTCTGTGGAATTGAACAAAGTTCCAATTTGATACAACAAGGAAACAAAGGTAATGAGACTTTTAATGTAACTGAAGCCTTTAAACATTTGCTGAAAGCAGAAACTAATGCATTGTTGCAATTTCAAAGAACTGAACTTCTTAATGCTAGCGCAAATGAAATAGCAGAAAATAGTATGCATACAATAAATGTACTTCAATTAACATGTAAAATAGAGAATTTAACAAGTAAACTAAAGAATATACAGTGGCAACGTAAACACGTGGAAGCATGTCTTTGCTTCCATGTAGTTGACAGAGGATTAAGAATTTTAAAAATGCCAACCTATGGGACTATTTATCCTGAACTTTTAGCCAAATGGCAAAAACTTAATATTGAAACCAGTTTCTCCTACATAAGACTTCTCATTGAACAATATATGGAAAATGAGAATGAAATAAGTCATGAAATTACGATCCTACAAACGGAGCTGAAAAAGCTTGTAAAAGAAAGGGATTTCATTGTGTTTCATGAAGAAATACTGTCACAGATATCTATGCTAGAGCATAGACTATTAGATAAAAAGAAGAAACTTGAACGTGACTTAAGGGATTTTAGTGTCGGCAATGTGTTCTCTTGGCCGAGAGAGCCTAGGACATCAAGAGAATCGACAATATCCACACAACAGAGTAAACCTTCATATTAAAATCAAACTATGAAACCACAGCAGATCAACATTACGTCTCAACCCATGGGAGCTCCAGGAGATGAGAATGGAACCAGCAAAGCTGTTCCACAAACAGTGAACAGCAATGAAACTTTGGTCTCACTCACTGATCAACCATCCAGCTCTACTGGCCACCAAATGGATAACACAGAAACAACAAAAGAAGTAGCAATAACTAATGAAGTGAAAGACGTGACCAATAATGAGTGAAGACTGACATATACTTCTAACAGCTCCATTTCATTATCTACAGGGGATGTTAGAAGAAAACAAATAACAGCTAATGCAGGTCAAACAGAATTAAATTCATTTTTTTATCAGTATCCACTGCCGATTCGAGAGCAGAAGAAATGGTCTCCAACGAAGACCAACAGAAGACGGAAAATATCAGAAGACATGGTAATGTCACAGAACAAAACAAAGAGACAACTGAGTCAGAATTAATTGTAAATTTATCTAATTATGAGTTGAACAGTCATGAGAAATCCCTTTTAAATAAAGGGTTATCATTCATACCAGCCAAAGGAACTGATACTGTAGACTTTATTTTAGAAGGTAAAAAGTTTGTTAGGAATGTGGCTTTAAAAATGTTGTATTAAAATGATCATGAAACTGGATATAATATTTTTAAAAAACCAAGTGCCTTTACACCTGCTTTATTTACATCCATTGCTAGAAGCATTTGAACAAGCATGTGAGAAAGATTTTATAAAATGCTGAATAATGAGAAACGTAACAGTAAACAAAATTTCTATAATTTAAGTAGAGAAGAATATGTAGCACTGGATGAATTAGTTAAAAATGAACAGATTGTTATTAGACTAGCGAATAAAGGGGGAGCCATTGTTATCTTAGACAAACAATACTATGATAATGAAATATATGCAATGTTAAATGATGGAGCTTACAAATTGATTGAAGTTACACAATTGAACAGAATTATTAATAACATGCATAGTAATTTATATGATTTATTAATGTGTGAAGTTATTGATCCTGAATTATACAAGTATTTTCTAATAGACTTGCCAGTTATTCCCACTTATAGAGGTCTTCCCAAAATTCATAAAAATGCTATTAATCCCAAAATGAGACCCATTATTTCAAGTAGAGGGTGGTTAACAGAACCACTCTCAATATATGTGAAAAGACAACTCAAAGAAATTGTATTTAACAGCAACACCATAATTAGATACACCAAGGAATTCCTTGAAACACTTTCTGAATGTGTACATAATATCAGTGATTTATCTGGTATTTGGCTTGTAACATTATATGTTAAATCACTTTTTACAATGATACCTAATGAAGAAGGCCTTGATTATTTAAGGCAATTACTATGTACAAGGGATGTAATTAGCACCACTAGAATGAGATGCCTATTGCTATTGGAATTGATCTTAGAGAATAATGTATTTATGTATGAAGACAGATACTATTTGCAGATGAAAGGGGTAACAATGGGAACACCCTGTGCGAATTCCTACGCAAATTTAGTCATGGCCCAATGGGAGAAGACATACATCATGGATACAACATATGTCAAAAATATAAGATACTACAAAAGGTTTGTAGATGATGTCTTCTTCCTATGGGAGGGCAATGAAACAGAATTAAGTTCATTTATTGAATATATAAACCAAACAACTCATTTTTTAAAATTTGAGGGGAAATGGTCCAAAAACAGGGATTGAATTTCTGGATGTATTTATAAACAAAGATAATGGAAGACTTACTACTATGCTATATAGAAAGGATTGTAGGAAAAACAGTCTTCTTCATCGCACAAGCATGCACCCTAGACATGTACATCAGAACATAATTAGAAATCAAGGAATAAGGATATCCAACTTGACTAGTGAAGATGGTATATGTGAACAAACTTTACAACAATTAAGTAATGAATTTGCTACAAGGGGATATTCCATGCAAGAAAGAGAAGTATTGAATGACACAAGGGTGATAGATATGAAAGGAAAAGGAAGACCATACTATGGAAATAGAAATACACATATTACAAAAACAGACAAGCATGAGTCAGGTACACAACTGAGATTGAATATACCATACTCCAGTAATAGTATGGATGTAAATAAAGTTATTAGTAAAAACTGGGCAATTTTAACCACAAATGAAGAAATATGTAGTATTGTAGGTCAACGACCGAGATATGGTTGCAGCAATAGTAAATCTCTAAAAAGATTACTATGTTATAAAGAGACCAAAGGAAAGAAAATAACATCTGATAGACAAGGAACTTTTCCCTGTAGAAATTGTAACCAATGTTCATATATGCTAGGTTCCAATAGCTTTAAACATCCAGACAATGAAAAGATATATACTTTTAGACACTATGCAGACTGTAAATCCAGGAATTTAATATATTTAGCTAGTTGTGTCAAATGCTCTAGTTATTATATAGGTAAGACTAATCATACCTTAAGAGAGAGAGTAAGAGAGTATGTTTATGCTATTAATAAAGAAGATGAGACCAATGCTCTAGCCAGACACACACTAGAACATGATCTAAGTCATACATTTAAATTTATGGTGACAGAGCTAATAAGTAGAAGCAAAAGAATAGGGAATATAAAGAATTATACAGAGCAACAGGAAATAAAATGGATAATCAGGATGCAGTCAGACAAAGGCACAGGTTTGAATGAAAGAATCTCTATAAAACCTTTTTTTAAAAGATAGACCCTTGAAACATTAAATATATAACAAGTATGAAATAACTGTCACAACATTTTATTTGATGAGTCTTTAGATGTGTAATTAACAGTAAGTTTGCACTTGAACAGTTTTGGAAGTGAATGGACATCACAGCAGATAATTGTATCAGAATGTATTCTTTTTATATATTTATATTTTTTATATACCTTTTTTATATACATTTTAGAAACAAAGTAAATCTTGAATTATTTAACACTCACAGTGAATTTCCATTGAAAAGTTTGTCTTTGTTACCATCTAGTGGGAATTAATGGTATTTACTGAAATTTTAAAAGTGGTTTTGAAGCCTGAAGTTTTACAGTGAATTTCCATTGAAAAGTTTGTCTTTGATACCATCTAGTGGGCAACAATGGTACTTACTGAGATTTTTTTTTTCAAATAGACTTTTTATTAGATTTTACACAACACAACTTGAAGAATAAAACTGTAGTTCAATAATCATGTGAACAAACCACATAATAATATACAACTAACAGTGCAACTGATATAAAAACTATTTACAAAACGTACAAAATGCTGCTATAGGATAAAATAAGTCTACCTATATAACAAGATTATAAGTAAAGTTGAGTACTTTACCTTTTGTTTGATGGGTAATAAAACTGTATATAAAAATCAAAAGGTTAAGTTATCTGTATAAAATTCAGTAGATACAAAAATAGAAAGAACTGTTGCACAAATTAGTACCCTGAGACACAGCAAATAGGACCTACTGGAAATATCGAGATTTTAAAAGTGGTTCTGAAGCCTTTTTGGCACCTTTTTTCATTTAAATGCACACTGAAAATTGCCATTAGCTATATGTCTGAAGAAGGGTTTGGTTAAAACCTGAAAGCGCTTACATTGTTTTAAACTACTATGAAAAATAAAGGACTATAAATTGAAGAGCTGTGGTGATACCGGACGTATATTTTTCTAGTATTGTGAGAATGTTCCTTGTATGAGTTGGAGATCAGTGCAGAAGGGGATGATTGACTCCATCATAGTTGTCTATCTAGCTGAGAGATTTGCTGTTGCTCCTGCTACTGTTTACACCAAAACTCTCTCTTTCCCAAATAGTCCTGCCTTCTTCTGTGTTTGCCACTGAAGGGCCAAGATCTGGAAGAATATTTCCTGAGGATGATAAGAAATGAGGAATGAAACATTTGCTTTATATTTTCTGTCATCTTGCCTTCCTTTTGCCTGCTTTCATTCTAACATTATTTTTCAGAGGAAAGGCCAAAAATGGTTTCAGGCAAGAATGTAATTTTGTAATTGACCACAGCATCATCTGGAAAAGGTTAGATCTTTAATCAGACAAATATATGCAAAATTGTGGATGAAGCAATTGCTCTAAAACTAGCATTCCTATCCATAATAGCTAATAATGTGATCATCCTCATTTGCATTCTGAGTTAAGTTTTATCATTTCACATGAAGGGAAACATCTTGGAAAAACACAATGTTAGTTTTTTCATTTGGCTTATAAGCTCAACTTGGTACTACTGGATGAAGTTGCAGATATATATATTCTCTTCTCAGTCTTGTCCAAGAATTTACTTTCTCTAATATTATGAAAAGAACTCTGTACAGTTGTTTTCTTTGAACCCATATGAATAGATAACGCTATGTCATCTGGGTCAAAAACTGGGCTTTTATATTAAAAAATGACCTTGCTACTGAACAGTGTAAAACCTATTGCACTTCTTTTTTAAACACCCTCATTAAATTATCACTTAGGACATAGACACATATACATTAGTGGAAAAGAAAAAACATATTAACATTTTTCTCATTTACATGCATTATACATCACATATATTTTCTTCATCTGTTTAGTATCCTCCAATCTTTGGAGAGTATTGGGACTTAGTAGGTCAGGAAACATCTTCATGCATGACATACATCACCAAAAGAAACAAGTTCTGAGGAGCGAAATCAAAGGAGACTGTCTTCATCCCCAGGATTTGTATACAAGCACCAATCTGGCCTAAATAAGCTAAGGCCTCGTCATACATATCTTCCTTTCAAACTGAAAAATAAGACGGAGGAATAAGAACCAATTTCCTTCCTTTTCTCTTTGGTCATATCTGAGGTAGAAGGTTTGGGGGCTGATGGACCAACTGAAATCTTTTGTATCAGTATAGAGCACTCATCTGTGTACTAGGCATGATCAAAAACATAACCCTTCATGGAGGTCCAGGGATGGATGACATCTGACACTTGGATGTGCAAACCTCTGGTGTCTAACTATTGGATGCTGTTTCCCACAAGGACAAAAGACAGGCCTTGATCAAGTGTCTGCCTCCCCTGGAACCCATTCCTCAGACATCTGCACTGTAAAACAAAATTCAGAAAGAGAAGCAGATGATGTCTGGAGAACATCCAGAAACATACTAAGAGGTAAAAGAAGGGTTTGTCTCAGCTTGGCTGTTAAAAATTTGTTGTCTGGTATGGCAGAAAGCACAATTAACAAAACATTCACTTTCGGGCATAATTTTGACCAGCATTCATATGATCAAAGTGGTCTGCCCAATGCATGCTTTGTATATAGTAAATTATATAAGTATACCAACAGGCCTAAGAAAAAAGTATTAGAAAATTGTCTTCTATTAAATGTGGTAAAACAATGAAGTATAGATAGCCTCTGGCTGTTTAGGTTTATGTATTTGTTCTTCTGAGCAAGAGGGAAGCTTCCTGAATTGTTGAGCTGCAACTCATCTCATCTCATTAATTACTCAGCAAAATGATCAGTGCAAATGTTTAACTTTTTTCCCCAACTATAATTATGGCACAGTTTGTACAGTTATAATTTTACTTTCATTCTTTTTGTTGACTTAAAACCATGATGAGTTATGGCTCTGTAAGACAGGAAGCTGAGCAGGAGACCACAGACCTTTAATTTTCATTTCATGAAAATTGGCTTTCATTGTATAATTTTAGGCATCTGTGGTCATCTTCTGATTTGGGAGAGGAAATGAGAATGACAGACCGTGGTTTAGTGAGGTTAGCGTCATCTGAGAAAGTACATCACTGGCAAAAGTAGCAACTGGAGAACATGCTCCACGAAGAGCAAGGATCAATTCTTTAAATGCTTAAGCTAACAGGGCGTCATCCTCATAGAAAGTCTGTCATTTGAATTAGAAGCATGGAGGAGGATATATGCTCAACACTTTTAGAGAGAATCTTACGATTTGAAGCTTTAGTATGTTGGGGAATGTGCAAGAAACAATCCATCATCATCAGTTGAGCCCTGTCCAGAGGTACATAAATTATACAGGGTTTGGCATCCTTGATAACCCTCAAACACCTGCCTGAGCGGGAGACGGGGTCTATCTTCTGGAAGCTGTTGAAAACAAGCAGTGTTTGCACTTAAGATAGTTTAGACTATAGATAGAACAGGCATGAATTAATATAATCATCCCAGAAAGGACAGCTGTAGATTCCCATCAATTGTAGATGTGCAAACACTGGAGCCAGACAATTTGTAAATACCCTGGGCACATTAGAAAAGACAAAGAACAAACAAGTGAACTGATAATTGAAATTCCTCATTTGAAAGCTGTTAAGTTAACTGTGCTTTGTGGACAGCGATATGCAGATCAGAATCATGTGTGTCCAATTACCAATAGGCATGCTGCAACAGGAAAGGTAAAAGAGATTGCAGCAGCAGAAACATCCTGAACTGTTTTGTTCTGACAACTGAGAGATCTAGAATGGGTCTTAACAGACTCTCTTCTGTGAGGGGAACTAGGAAGAATCTAGAATTATAATCTTTTCCAAGATTTATTTATTTATTTTATTTTACATTTGTTTACTGAGGAAATCTAACTGGGCAAGGCTGCCTGTTTTTAATGGAGGCCCGGGGAGAAAAACTCCAGACAATTTAATAAGTACAAGAATGACTAACAATACAATATGACAGTCCAAAGCATAAAAAAAGATTTACAACAATTAGAAAATAAGCTAACTAACTTGTAAAGATTCTCACATTAGCATTAATAGTACAGTTAAGAGATAGGAATATTAATAACTTTGTTAAACAAACAGCAATGTTAAACTAAAAAACTCAATACAAAAATTCCATGGACATTAGTATATCATGTGTTGCAGGGGTTTATATGGGTTAGAAGCTCTGGGAAGGCTTAATAGCAAATATCTAGAGAGGATATGGAGATAGAGTGGACTTAAAGGAGTTAGTATAGGTCAGAGCATGTACATATCCAAGACTTAGAGAGATAGGATTTTAGTTGGTCTTGAAGCTGACTTTCTTTGTCTGTAACCTGATTTTGACCAGAAGGGAGTTCTACTTGCGATAGTACAAGAGTAAAGGGACACACCTTAGTTGTATCTACTTTTGGATACGTCTTCTAGTCCTTTGTTGGTGGACCTTAGCTGACAGCTATTGGTGTACTGGTTGATAAGGCCATCTAGGACTGGAGTTTTTTGGGGGTAGTAGAGAATTTGGTGGGCTAGGGTGAGTTGATTTAGAGTAAGTTAGGTCATTCTAACTAGGATAGTTTCTGAAGGGCCTGGCAATGGTGAGATCACTAGGAAGATTCAGTAGCAAATTTTTCTATCTTGTGATAGGTGGATAGTTTGTTTAGCTTACCTTTATTTAGGTTAACTAGGATGGGAGAAGCTTGGGTGGCCACTGTGGTGCAGCGGTTAGCGTTGTCACCTCACAGCAAGAGGTTCTCCGGTTTGATGATACCTAATAGCTTGGCATGTGCAACTGGTGTGATATGGGTGTTGTCAGAGGCAATAATTGTAAAAGGGGGAATGGGGTCTATAGCTTTGGAGGGATGAAAGAGCATAAGCTGGGTTTTTTGGGGGTTAAGTATCAATTGGGAGTCTCCTAACCAGGTTTCAATGGCTGTAAAGAATTCTTGAGTTATTTTCTATGGAAATTGTATAGAGGGGGTGGAGCAGATTAGGGTAGAGTCATCAGCGTATTGGACTAAGCTTGCATGAAGGGTGGCTTTATGAAGGTTGTTTGTGAATATAGTGAAGAGCAGGAGACCGAGAATGGATCCTTGGGACACTTCTAAAGTGATGGGGAGTAGAGGGGATAGAGTATCCTGCCATTTAATGACTTGATGACAGTTACAGAGATGGTCTTTAAACCATAGGAATACAGAGTTATTAATTTTACGTTCTGAGAGAACAGTCAATAGTTTGTTATGGGAGACTGTATAAAATGCTTTAGAGATGTCTAGAAAGACAGTTGATAGTAGGTTGCCTGCATTTCATTGTTGATTAACATGATTGGTAAAACTGATTAGGGCAGTGATGGTGTTGTGGCCAGGTTGGAAACCATGTTGAGTTTTGGCTAGGAGATTGTTAGAAAGAAGGTAGTCTAATAATTGGGGGTGTATGCATTTTTCAAGGATTTTTGAGATTGGGGGCTAGTATGTCTATTGGGCGGTAGTTGGATAACTCATGTTTCCCCCTTTGTGTACAGGTATTATGTGTGAGATTTTCCAGAGGCTTGGGACTTTTTGCTCAGAGATTGACCTGTTTATGATTATAGAGACAGGGTATGAGATAGCTTTGGCCGCAATTCGGAGGTATTCTGCTGGGAGTTTATCAGCAGCCAGTGTAGTGGGTCTTAAGTTAGACAGGTATTTGAGGATTGTACTTGTCTGATCTGGTTGGTAGGAGAAATAGATTTGGTCAAATGGGGAGGTTGATAGGTTTGGGAGGGGTGTGGGTGGAGAATTTGTTGACAGTTTGAGAACAGAGTGGGCAAAATATTCATTGAATTGCGTTGCAATGTTATTTATAGATGTGTCAGTGTTTGGGGTTGGGGCACCAGTCTTACCAGTTTGGAGAATTTTATTTATGGCAACCCAGAATTTGTGAGGGTTAGCTTTGAGTTTAGTTTGTATACTGGAGTAATGGGTTTTTTATCTGTTCTTATTTGTTTTTTGCTTTATTCCTTAATTCCAGAAAATGTTGCCTGTTGGCATTAGTTTTGTTGCTATGCCAAGTGTTCCATACTTTATCCCTTTGTTTTAGTAGGAGATGGGTACTTTTGGAGAGCTGGTTTGGGGAAGATGTGAAATTACAGGTAAGACTAAATTATTTATGCTATGTTGAACAATTTAATCCCACTTGGCCAACAGCTCTTTTCAGTGGAAACTTGAAATGGCATCTGGTTCATATTTTGGAGTAGAAAGGATAGGACCTGGAACTGTAGTAGTACAAAATTCTATGAAAAAAAAACTTTTGTACTACCTCTCATACCTTCTTGTGTGCAGTAGTTTCCAATCACTTTGTTGTAAAATGTCTTTCCTCTAGGTTAAGGGAATGTAGGCCATTGAAAAAGTGATTGTGATATTGGTACTCAGTGGTTACATCCAAAAGACCTGTCTCTTTCTGCAATATGCTGCCTCTGTTGCTGCCCTAATTTTTTTTCAGAAAAAAAGGCCATGATTTGGAAGGATACTTTCTGGAATACTTAGATGTGGAAGACAAACACTTGTGTGGCATTTTGAATGGTTTTGTCATTGTCTTCCAACTGTTGCAGTACCTTTCAGGAAGAAGGACCAAAAACTGTTGTTCTAAGGAGAATTTAGCAAATTTCCCTGAACATCCATAGGAAGGAAAAGGGTGAGTGTGTGTGTGCCAAACAGATCTACTTCTAAGTCCCGTAAGTCTAGAATCCCGAAGATGAAAATACTGTGACGACAGTCACAAAACCTAAAATACCAGACAGTGTAAGCATTCACAGAGCAAGTAAATACTTGCCCAACACAACAGTAAAACACACCCCGCACTATCTAAAACCCACCTAAGTGGGGGGCTATGCCCCCACCCCCTAACTATATATACCAACTCCGGGATCGGACTATAGTGGAGAAAGGGCATAATTCACCACATTGAGCAAGTGTTTACTTACCCTGGAAAAATGTATATGGTTCGGTATTATAAGTTTCGTGATTGTCATGTCGGTATTTTCGTCTTCAGGATTCTGGAATTACAGGATTTAGAAGTAGACCTGCGCCAAACATACATTCTAAATACAATACCTGCTACTGCTATGACACAGGCATTTACTGTATCATAACTGAATTTTAAATATGAGCCCTGGGTCCCTGCCACTGCCTGCAGGTAGAGTCAACTCAGAGACTTACTGCTTTACATAATTATCACTAATATACATATTCACTTGGGTGAACTAGCTGCATGAGAATGTAACTGGTACTGTGCCACATGAATCTTGTAATTAACTATTCTAATCCCCAAAGTGGCAAAGGTTAAACATTTTTTCTCATGTCTATCCAGAACTGTACTTTCTTTCTAAAGATGGGAATTGATTGCAGCACTGCATTCTGATTAGAGTCATTATCCAACTCTGACTCTTTCGCCTCTGTGTCTGCCACTGGATTTTTATACAAATACTTAACCTCCCACCTTTTAGTGGTCCACTTAATGGCATCTTTTATCAAATTTAAAGTTTCCTAAAAGATATATCTTCAGGTTAGGAACTATAAAATAGGGCTTCTTTGTCAACAGAATCAATGTCATAACCTAAACTGGAGAAAAATATGATCCAAATAAGTCAAATTTTCAATTTGCTTCTTGGAGTCAGATAATGGAGGAGGAGGGTTGTCTCTCTCTCTCTCTCTCTCTCTCTTTCTTTATTTCTTTCTTTTGCAAAGTGTCCAAGAAGTGGATGATTTATGTCCAAATTTAAAAGAATTAGCTGCTTTTTGATTCAAATAACTTTACAATTTAGTAGTAATTTACAATTTTATCTTGAGAGGCCACAGATATCTAAGATTGACATATAAGCCCAGTAACAAAAGCTGGCTTAGAAAATAACATTTACTTTCTCATCATCTGACCCCTGGACATCTTCACCATTGTAGTACAGAATGCTAGCAAACCAGCTCTGCATATACTAACTTATACCACAACAACAACAAAAAGATATGACCATTGAGTGAACTATAACCTGTACTTTATTTATAAAACTGGGGTTTGTCCCCAACAGAAAAGGCAATTCTTCAGACAATATACTTATTTATATCCATTTTAAATAATATAACTAATACCAATCAAAACACACTATTTGGTTACCTTAATCGTACAAAATGTGTGGAACCCATAATGGCTTAAATGGCGCCATTGTAAAATGGCTTTAAAATTTACATGTTCATTTAAAACTGGAACAGCACATAAATCTAAAAGAACCTGCTGCCTGTATGCTTTGCAGTCCAATTCATTATCATAGTCACCACCTGTAATATTTTTCTCACATGATTTTAGATATAAATTACAGACTTTTTGAAACCAGAACAATTTAATGTATGTTTATAGAAAGCATTTTTTCTTATTCTTTTAGATATAAGATAATTGTGCTCCCATACACACCTCTCAACCTCTTATCACACGAAATCTAGACATAGCCGAAAATAATAGGTGACAGAGGTCCAAAAATAGGGACAGATTTTAAATATTGCTCTTATAAACTTAGAAAGTTGCTAGAATAATGGTATTTGTGATAGCATGCATTTTCTTAAGGACAAAAAGTTCAAAATTTAAATTTATGTCTTAATTAATGATTTTAATCCTCAGATATTTGCCAGACAACCACGCATTTTACAAGGAACATACTGAAAATATGAGGCAAATATCTGGACATTCTGCGAAAATCTGGACATTTAAGAGGTATGCTTCTGAATCTTAATGGTAAGAGCTTTAGAAGTACAGTCAACATAAAAGGCATTGTAAGCAGTACAATTGTCAGCAAAGCCCATGTAGTTGGTCTTAAAATTAAAAAATCATGTTTTGTATTTGTGCATTAGAAAGAAAGGGAATCAGCAAACATGTGCTGCTTTTAATTACTACAAGCATATTTGCCCGTTGCTCTTATATTGCCCAAATTCACATGCTGTATTCTATTTGTTTCCAGAATAAATCTGATGTTATTGTTTTTGTTATTGATAAAAACTGGGTTCTTGTTCACTACCTCCTTTATGTCAGTATTTCTCATTAAGATTCTCCAGTTGTAGTACAATATTCTTGAGAGTGGAGCCACGTCTGAGAAGCAAAGTGAGACAGCCCTGACTTTGCACCAAATAACCTGCTTGATTAACTGCTCAGGTTCTGGAAGAGCTACGTAAGTGTGTGGGAGATGCATGCTTTTTGCTGCTAGGCTGCCTGATTAATGGCTGTGTCAACTACTTCTATCTACCAGAGGAACAAATATTGTCCAGTGGCTCTTGTCCTGTGTCGTGGACTGTTCCTACCCAGTAGAGGAACAAATGTGATCTGGTGGCTCTTGTATCATGCTGTGGACTGTTCCTACCCAATGGAAGAACAAATGTCTGGTGGCTCTTGTCCAGTGTCATGGACTGCTACTACCCAATAGAGGAACAAATGTGATCTAGTGGCTCTTGTCCCAGGTCATGGACTGCTCCTACCCAGTAGAGGAAAAATGTGACCTGGTGGTTCTTGTCTCATGTTGTGGGCTGTTCCTACCCAGTAGAAGAAAAAATGTACTCTGGTGGCTCTTGTCCAATGTTGTGGACTGCTCCTATCCAATAGAAGAACAGATGTGCTTCAGTAGCTTGTGTTCCAAAGGAGAATGAATGGGCATCAGACCTCTCACCTCAGAGTGAAATAAATGGGCATTCTTGACAGCAGCTTGACAGAAGAGGAATCTAAGCTGTTATTTAATGTAATGCAGAGCTCATAGTTCTATCACAAGCTTGTGAAATACACTTCATACATGCAAATCTTCAATTTTAAGAAGCCAGGTGTGTTAATTGAATCTCTGCCTGCTGACACATCATCTTTCATTTCATGAACTATCTGCAATGGATAGCATCTACCCAAACATTTCTTCTTTTATTTCACTAGATTTTCTATGATATTTTTAGTCATTAACAGTCAGCCTATCATTCATAATCATTGTCCTTTTATTATATTCTTCTTTAAATAAAACGATGCATACATTTAAAGCTTAGTAATGCATGGCTCATAACTTCTATACTGTGATCATAAGTTTCAAAGCTTTCTAGCCCTAGGCCTTCCACCATACTAATCTCTAAATCTAGAAACAACATACTATTTGCACTGATTTTAAATACTAATCTTAAAAACATGGCAGATGCATTCAGTAGATCAATGAAAATGTTAAGAACAAATATATTCATGACCAAATAAAAATAAGTTATCAATAAAATTGTAAATATCTTTGACATCTTTAAATAGATCATAGAATGTGCCATAAATACATTCAAATAGCCTGTAGATATGATCACATCCAGGGCCACCCCTATGGTTTGATGATAAACGATGTCCTTGAAAATAAACACGTTATCAAAAATATATTTAAAAAAAATCACAAATTAAATTAATTTAAGAATGAGAGGTGTCAGTATTATTGCGTAAGTATTCCATGATCCAAAGAATCCTTAAATTGTTTGTGATCAGAATATATAACCTTTACACAACTAGTCTGTGAGTTTCATGAACCAATAATCAAAATTTTCATTTTTTTCACTAAATTATTTGAGTCCATGAAATAAAAATGAATCCCTAACCATCATGTGTTCAACAAACAAAGCTAGGAGTACTGTTTTGGTATCCTTGGCTGCAACTATAGGATGAAAGAGTGGATTTAAGGTATCTCTGTATACTTTCTGTAGTTTAAACACAACAGAGATATGTGGATGCTTTATGACTCCCTAGTGAGTGCATATCCGCAAGACACAGAGGAACCATAACTCCAAATACAAATCTCTGAAACACCAAAAGGGAAAAAAACTCAAATAATAAGTGCTTTTTTTTGCAGGGGGAGCCCCCTGCCATCTCCATATGGCAGAAAGCTTCCCCAAACTTACACCAACTGTACTGTTGAACGAATATGAAGAGAGAAATCTCCCAAAACAAAGGCTGCCAGTATACACACAAAAACTGCACCAGCACTGATTTCCTATGGAAACATTTCTGTTCCTTGGTATCTTGTGATTTGTGGAATTTGATCTTGGCCACCTTTAGATATACCTCAATTTACATATAGAAAATCATAACTATTTATAGTAATTTTTTTCTCCCCGTGCAGAAGCTCGCTCAGTGGTTCTACTACTGGCAAACAATTGGCCCATTTGTTCTGCAGGGATGGGGAAGGGCATTAATGGACCAGGTAAAAGCTCTATGGCCCATTTTACTGTGTGGGAAGCCCTATCAGCCCATCCATTCCTTGATGGTGAGAGTCACATGGCACAGAGTGGAACAACTTTCTGGTCCTGCATCTCAGGTACAGTTTCCACTCCCTCTCTACAGATCACTGAGCTCTTCAGTTGTTTCTCTTCATGAGGAGACATCTGCTAATAGGTGCAACTATGCCATGGCAACATGGGCTCCCTAGACTGGTCCTCTGCAGGTGTAGCACCAAGTGCTATCACTAGGTGTCAGCCAAGTGATGGGCCCAAGCTTCATCTCTCATCAGGACTGATGAGCCGGCAGCAGCTGCTTACTCCTATCTTCCATCATATGCAAATTCTCCTGCAATTTTTGAACTATGATTTGGTGTCAGAAAGCAGTTGAAACATCCTACTTTTACAGTCTGCTGTCTTTTTGAACACAAGGTCATTGTGCTTGACAGCCATCATTACTCACTAGCACTGTTGCATAACCTTGTTAAAGCAGCCCACTCCTCTTTCTTTAAAGTAAAGAACTTTTTTGGCAGCTTTCTCTAATGCCAGCCTTATGTCCCTCTCACAAGCCTCTTCAAAATATTGTGTTAACTAATGGAGAGTTGTAGTTACTGAATTTACATGAGTTATAAGTAAAGGATGACTCAGCTTGGTTGTACAAATATTTTGCATTCAGTTTCCAGGTATATAATTTCAAGCTTGCTATAGTAGCCACAATTTATTCTCATTTTGAGGTAATAAAACCCAGATCATTACTAAGTAGCTCCTTCTCTGTAGTAGTCAAAATGTGAGAAGATTAAACTACAGGACCCTGGAGGTTTAGTGTTCTGGCAGAGTAATGATTTTTCTTTTCAACAAGCTGGAAGTTCTACTTCAAGAGGATGACTTAGCCATCATACCAGGCAAAAATGCAACTTACCCCAGGATTACTTCTCTTCTTACAAACTCTGTTCTGAGACCTGTATTGCTAGAAAGAAGATGAGTTGATATAATCTTCATTTCTTATTATGTGTGGATGGAGCTATATTTAGCTGCCAGAGATAGTCATATTGGGGCTTACTTCCACAGTTGGAACAGACATGATCAGCCACTAATTTTATTCCAGACAGAGAGGCTTAGCTCAATAAGTCTGGTCTGCAGAAAATGGCAACTACCCTGATATGACTCTGAGGAAAGATTCCTAACTTTTAACTTCTTGATTTTGTTTTAAGATCATGTTTCTTTTTTTAAACACATCTTTTTTGATTCACCCAAAGCATAAGATAAAGGACAAAGGGAAGAAAAAAGATGCAAAACATCTTTTGATTGTTAAAAAGTCTATAATTTGCTATTTCTTTTATTAAATGTATCACAGTGTTCACAATTGTCTATATTATGTTTTTCCTGCAAACAAAATAAATGATTTAGTTGAAAATCCGTATGGGGAATCTGACAGACACAACATTATTTATTGGCCATTATATCTATGGACATAATTAGCAAAATGCTTAAAAGTTAAAAAATCTCAATTTTTGGAGACTATAGAAAGAAACTGCACACTACTTACAACTGCTATGAAGCATGCAGGTCAGAAAATGTATGGAAAACACTTGAAGTGACAAGGAGCAACCAATTACATCAGGTGACAGAAAAAAATGAAAGGAGAAAGGCACCTAGTGATCTCTCCTCTGCAGCCACATTATGATACATCCTCAGGACATCTGCCTAGCTAAATATCTGTCTGACATGTCTGCCTTAAGGTCTAACCAGTCATACAATGATTTTCTGCAGCAACAAATATGATGAAAATTAAGAGTTAGATGTGAAATCCCTCTGCACTTAGCACATTAAAGTCTTTTTGTTAAAAATGGCAAAGCTGAAGGTGAAGGATATCAAGAAGAAAAAAGAGGGGAAACACCTTTGATTTAAAAATTTAAAAAAGCTAAATTTCTAGCTCCTTTTTATTATTAGTAGCAGCAAGCTATCAATATCATGCTTTATCACTGAACAAAATAAGCAATTAAGGTGGAAATCCTTAAGAGCAGTCTGACAGTGGATTTTCAAGATGACTCCACATTGATCAATAGTTTAATTTCAGTTCTCCTAGTATGAAAAACGGAGATGAGAAATAAGAGCCAATGATATTTCTAGCTTGAGTAAAATTCAGTCACTGGATAGTAACTACACAGCCTAGATGCCAGCAAAGAAGAAATGTAGAGAACCGGAAAGAAAATCAACCAGAAAAAGCTGAAGAGAAAACACTGGCTGTGGGTTGCTGTGAAGAATCCTACAGCTGTTCAACAAAAAGCAGTTCAAACTTCAGCTTTGGTATAAGAGATGACTTCCAGTAATTTATAGGAAAAATAAATTACATGTATTCAATTGTGATTAAAATAAAAGAAACATTGAAGGAGTATATCAATTCAAAAAACAAGATGCTGGACAAATAGCAGCAGTGTTAACTAGATATTAAAATGAACTGAAAAAAAATGCAAAACCAGAGGCTGAAATGAAGAAAAGCCTGGCTAGGTAGAAACTTCTCAAAAAGAGCTGTTTCAAAAATGATAACAGTTAGAAGATAAACCATGTAGAGAAAACCTGAGATTTTCTGCTGTACCAAGGAAACTGGAAGGTACATACTTTATTAATTTTAAGAAAGCACTAATAAGCAACTGGGTTGTTATTCCACAGCAGGATTTATTAATTGAAAAGGCAAACTGAGTATATGCTCCTAAACTGGCCATGAGAAAGTAACCAAGATTTGTATTAGTAAAGATGCAATCATACTAGCAGAAAGAGATGATTCTGACAAAAATGTAGCAGAAGGAAAAAGAATTAAAAACTGGAGCAGCATAGTGCTTCTGGAAAACAATTATTCACTGCACACCAGGCAGAAGAGTAACAAATTTATCCCAGCAATCAGGGAATGTCAACAGGCAGAAGTGAGATCCAAGCAGCTGTATTCAGCTGTCTTCAGATTATTTTTCCTCACTAACCAAAGGCATTTCTGGATACAGAATAGGCAAAGGAAGAAGTAAAAAAGCTTATTCAACAAAAAGTGAGCCAGCAAACAGACAATAGAGATCATAGAGTAACTTTGTCAGTGAAATGTTTCCCAATGTTCCAAAGGAAAGTGCTTGAAAGACATAAAAAGGCACAGGAGTTGACTAGAAGAATCAGGACTACCTTAGACTTGAATTTGGTATTGGGAGATAGAGATGAACAGGAAGAAGACCAGCAATACTGCAATTAGTGAATAAATTGGAGACTGTAAAGCATCAATCACATTTGTGAAACATGGCTTTGCAAGAATAGGTGGATAAAAAGACTAAACTTGTTTGAAGACTGTAAAGCATGTACCCCACTTTATATCATCAATGTTTAGCAGGACACTAAAGGGAAAATGTATAAGTAAAACAATGTTGTTCTCACTGGTATTTGAATAAAGGATTTCATAATATAAACTGCATGTTTTATATCATAAATCAGTTTTGTGTAGTGTGTAGTCATGGGGATTTCAAATGTGGGAGAGTCTTTTCAGTGACTGTTGGACTTTTTTAGTTGTAAGAAATATAGGTTTTATAATAGAACAAGAAGTAAAGGGCTAGACAAAAGCAAGTTTAATGTTAATATGCTGTGATTGTGGGCTGCTGGGGTTGTAGTGGTGGTCGGGTGTAAAAGTACAATGATTATATTATATATCTAATAAAGATATTTTATTTTATTTTTACAAGGGTAAATGTCTAGATTAATGCCCTTGGATTAGTCTATAAACAAGAGTTTTTGTACAGATATAGACTTGAAAAATAAGACAAAATAATGAAAAGCATGAAACATGCTATATTTCGTACATCTGCAGTGGTATTAGCTTGTTTTTTTTCCCATTAACAAATGATCAGTGGGAGTCAAGAAGACTGCAGCTAAAGCCAGTTGCACATAATATTTGAAGTGAAATTTACAAAGATTCTTTGCTGACTACTTTTACATGTAGATGAATTGTCTGCTGGTGCAAACAATTAATCTTGAGAATTCTGAGCATTCTTTGCTGAGGAAAATGCAAAACCTAAAGGTACAAAGGCAAGCAGTTCAGTGTTAAATTGTGAAATGATGGGAAGTGAATAAGAGATAGCAGCCTCCCTTGCAGCCTTACGAACTTAATGTATTTAATAGAACACTGTACAATTTAGTTTTATTTAAAGATAACCAGCTCATTTTTCTTAGGGCTAAACGTTATTGGGGGGATTCAATAAAACCTACATGGTACTTTTTGACTGTGTGCACATCATTGCACAATGTGCACATGGCCATGAATATTTTTTAGATTCAGTAAACTCCATGCAGTGGCGCACACTCATGGGCAAACATGGCAATTTCTGTGGCATACAAATTACAGTATAAGTAGCTGAATTGTATGCTAATGAAGTAAACCAACATGATGGCGTGATTCAACAAGCTGTAAAGCAACCATGTAGACTCCGTGCTCATATTCCCATGTATTCAAAAGTTTTCCAAATACAGCCATGGAAAGGAATCTACACGGAAAGAAGAGTAAGTAAAAGTCCATAAATTTGTAAAGAGCTGACCGTAACATATAACCCCACACACATCATGACATTACTAGACATGGTGGATGCTAGAAAATTAGATTGACAATAGCAGAAATTCCTTTTTAAGTGCCATGACATAAATGTAGCTTTGTTACCCCATCCTCATATGAAGAATATACTTGTAACTAATAACCAAAAAATGGCACACACGGAGCTGGAAAGCAGCTGATGCAGTAAAAACAAGGATGATATCACCAGTAGATTCAAAGTACAAACAATTTATTCCACACAAAGTATATGCACAAGCTTTCGTCCCTGCTCAGTCAGGAACTTCTTAAAAGTAATTCAGTTAGTTTTACATGTTTGTAAATTCTACTTTTGTATATAACAAAGGCAGAACTATAAAAATGTTTTGGAAAATACAAATGTGAACCAACAAAATGGCTACATGAAAAAATGTGGGACCTGCAATTACTGTTGTTACATCTATGAGGGTAGTTCATTTAACATCAACAATACCATAGTGAAGATTACCAGTAAAGGCACATGTACAACAGAGAAAGTAGTATATTGCGCAGTTTGCACAAAATGCCCATGTTTTTATATAGGCAAAACAGAGTGGAAATTAAAAAGTAGAATTTACGAACATGTAAGAGATATAAGGAACAAGAAAGAAACAAATGCCTTAGCCAGACATAACATTGAATATCCTGGCCATACTTTTAAATTTGGTATTTTGGAGACAATAAAACCAGATATAAGGGGTGGGCCATGGGCATTAATATTAGAAAAACAAGATGCCCTATGGCAATTAAGAATGAATTCCCTGCAATGGCCAGGATTAAATGACAGTTTCTCACTTGCATGTTTTTTAAATCTAAAAGCTCTGGAAAGATGAAAATTACTGAGAAATGTTTTAAGTGTGTTATGTTTTAAAAATAAAATTTAAATAGTTGTTTTAGGGAATGTATTGTATTTTAGAGATGAGATAAAGTTTATTTATTGTTTAAGATATATTTTACTAGCAGTGTAGAAAAAAGGGGGGTGTGGTTTTTAGAATTGATTGTATGCCTATTTAGTATTTAAATGAAGTGTGTTTTACTAACTGAATTACTTTGAAGAAGTTCCTGACTGAGCAGGGACGAAAGCTTGTGCATATACTTTGTGTGGAATAAATTGTTTGTACTTTGAATCTACTGGTGATATCATCCTTGTTTTTACTGCATCAGCTGCTCTCCAGCTCCGTGCGTGCCATTTTTTTTCATTAGTGGTTACTTTGCATACTTGTAACTAATATAGATAACTAAAAGTGTAAACCCCATGAAACAGACTATTCATACTGTCAGTAAGCATATGGAGTGTGTATCTGATGAAATACACACAAATGTTATCAAAACCTGTATTTCCATGTGCAGATATACAGCAAAATAATACCTTTCCTTGTGTGTACAACATTGGGCTCCTCTTCAGTTTCCCTGCCTACACTGTTACCAACAATATAGATTCAGAGCTGTTCGCATGGTGAAGATGCAAATAAGGTCAGAAACTCATTAGAATTGATGAATTACAACAAATCGTAACAGTGTAGGGTTACACTTTCGGAGCTGTACATGTAGGTCTGTGAAGTGTGGAAATGCATGTAAGCAGTACACAATTCACAAGTTCTGTTTCATTATCTTTATTGTTTGTTAAAATGTGTAATCTCTGTTCATTTTAAGTTATTTTTTTGTTAATTTTTTGTTATTGTTTGCACAATGCAGTACTTAGTGCAGCCACGGGAAACAGAGGAATGCATGGCATGTTTCTCAGTGCTTCTCACATAACTATTCCTGTGGTACCACATGTATGTGTAAGGCTAGAGTATAGATGGTCCTGGGTTCTAGTACATGGTCTGCAACCTTCCCTTCACTTTTTGAGCTGCATGTTTGTGCAATATCATAGAAACAGAGAAAAGTAATAATAAAATTACTTATGTTTACCTTATTTAAGTTTTGTTGCACTCAGCGGTGCATAGGTGTGCATTGCGCACTAATGAGCACCAACAGAGTTGTTATATTCAGTAAAGCAGCAAAAGTTTTTCATAGGTGCTAATTACAACATAAGCAGATGATTTTCAGTACAGTGGTGCTAAACAAGCTATAAACTCCCTATTTACACCCTAACATCCCCTTACCCCCTGTCTCTTGCATTTTACTAACTACATCCCAACATGTCCAAGAATATAATTACATAAGTTTTGAACACAAAGGAAATTTATATAGCACATGTAAGTACTTGACCACTCTTGCAATTATTGTGATCCAAGCAATTTTCTCATGCTACTGTTTAAATCTCTACAAAAAAATCTGAATTTTTGATTTACTTAAGAACTGCATTTTCTGTACTGGTTGTTTTTAACTATATTCAGTAGTAACTAGCTAAACTATGTACCAGAAATTTTATACTGTGATTTATTGTGAATAAGTGTGAATTGTACAAATGTTTTCATTATTTTATGTCTGGAGGTTTTCTCCTCGGGTCTCTGCTGAAAAATGGCTTCTTGCCCAGTCAGACTAACCTGGTCAACAAATGTCAAATAAATAAATAAATAAAGCATCCATGCAGCCTTCAGTATGTTTTTTCCCGAATACTTCAATACCATGGGTATACAGACAAGGAAATTTTAGCCGTGAAATGAAATTGTGTCAACTGCTGCATTTGCAAGGTAAGTTCAGAACATAGAATGTATTATTTAATAATATTATGGCATATCCTTGTGTTTCTTAATTTAGTGCAGTAATCAAGTAAATAGTGGTGGATTTGTACAGAAAGTACCTTAACATGTGACAGCAGACACTTATTTTACTTATGTGTCCATTACTAAGTTTTTTTGTCTTATTCTTCTCATTTTTAATTGTACTTTTTGCATGATGCACCACATAGCTCAAACAGTGGAAGCAGGGAATAAATAAATTTCAGGTTTGGCAGTGTTTATCTGGTTAGGGCGATGCAAGGCAGACCACCTAGGAAGTAGACAGCCTAAAATAGAAACCGTATACATTCAATGAATGTCCTTAGCCATCATGAAAACCCAGCCTGGAGTACAGATGGTACTGGGTTCTAGTACTGAATTGCAAGATAGAGATCTTCTCAACATTCTTGTGGCAACAGGTGTAAGTGTAGGACTGCCATACACATGGTCCTGGGTTTGAATACAGCATATTCCATACAGTGTTACTTTTACTGACAGAGTAATCTATGTATTATCACACTTATCATCAAATGTATGACTGCGGGTATACTGTGTACTATAGTCCTGTAAATGTATTCCTGCTATCTGGACTGGCATGGCTTTAACTTTTGTGAAAAACACATACACAACTGCCTATACATGCAACTGCTTGCCAATGTCACATTTTGCTTTTCAGACATTAGCAATGTGCCTCACATTTGCACACTGCTTGCCTACATGCAAACAGGTGTAGCTCGCATGCATGTACACTTTGTTAACCATTGTGCAAATCTGCTGCTCACTGTGCTGTGGAGCTGTACATATGATGCTGTCTTAGTGATGTTTATTGTTCATTTCCTTCACATGACATAAAACACCATGTGGAAACATTGCAAACTAAGGGCATGGTCTAATTATACATCACATATTTACAATGCATCCATGTGTTGCCCCCCACACCAAGCAGTACAACCCTGGAGTCTCAGTATTTGTTTCCACACATATATCAACCACACTACAAAGGGTAATATATAATGTTGTATGCTTCCTCATGGACAGGCCTGGTTGGTGGTGCTCACAACCTCAGTCTGCTAAACTCAAACATCCAACTATGCTCAAAAAAAGTACTTGTGATTTTACACAGCTAGACATCTACACACCCTAGTGTTGTTAGGCTACTGGCATCATATGAACCTATGAGTCTATGTGCCTGTGCAGACCTCCCAACCTGTTGTCCCCACATGGCCTGCTGATGTCATCTACTATAAGTTCACCTGCAGTCTTATATAAATCAAACCTGTGCCATGGCACTTGCATAAAATACTGAGTTTTGTAGTCTGTGTACTTAGGTAGGGGTTCTGTTCTCACTGCAGTCAAGTGTGTGTGTGTGTGTGTGTGTGTGTGTCTAGCCAGCAGAGCAAGTGTGTATCCTGCAGTTACCGCCCCAATATAAATTGATAGTATTTTGATACTGGCACCTGCCTACAGATCCATTCCAGGCAGGCCTCACAACTTCTTCTCTCCCATGTAAAAGTCAGACTTGTGCTGTGGTGCTTGTGTAATGTACTGTGTTCTGTAGTCTGTGCACTTAGGGGTTCTGTTCTCACTGCAGTCAACTTTGTGTGTATGTGTCTCTACTCAGCAGATGAGACATACTATCCTACATTTACTTCTTCAATGGCATGGCTTCCTAGTATTTTCATACTGTACAAGCCTGCACATCCATTTAATGCATCCCTCACAACCTCTTGTCTTCCACATGGCCTGCTGATGTCATCCACTATAAGTTGACCTACAGCCATGTAACAGTCGTAACATATTGTTTTCTATAGTCTGTGCACTTAGGTAGGTAGGGGGTTCTGTTCCCACTGCAGTTAATTTAATGTGTGTGTGTGTGTGTGTGTGTGTGTGTGTGTGTGTGTGTGTGTGTGTGTGTGTGTGTGTGTGTGTGTGTGTGTGTGTTTGTGTGAGCTGTTACCTGACATTACAGACAGCATTTTACACCAGCATATGGGACACTGTTATTACCATATGCTCAACAGACAATGCTGATGTCATCAGAAATATCAGATTATTACATATGCAGTCATCCCACCAGGGCAAGATCAGACACTGGCCTGGAGGCCAGGCAGACATCATCTCATCTGATACCAGACAGCTTACACTGACAAATCTTTTAATCTCTACACATACATCATGGCATGGTTTGTAGGCCCTGTGTTATCTTGGTGAGAAAGCCCTGTGGTCTGTCCAGCTGCTGCATGTGTCTGGTGAGGTACATGCAAAAGATAGCATTATACTGTATTACTGCTCTGATGAGATTTGAGTACAGTGCTGTCATAAAATCCTGAGATCTGAATGTGATGGCGTGCCTTATGTGCACCATACATTTGTACTGGAAAATCATTATAGAGAAAAGTTAAAGAGTAATGAGACACATTGCAGTTTCTGATTTCACAACCCTTACAAGACAATACACCATAAAGTAATGAAATGATGATGCTATCCACTGTATAACTTGGCAAGGCAAATATAAGTGACTCAGTTCAACAACACTGGAGAGGCTGCAGAAGTACCTCACAAAGAGGATCCTAGGCCTTAAACATTTGTCCTATATGGACAGACTAAAAAAAACTCCAACTATTCTCTGTCTCATATCACCTACTTAGAGGTGATCTCTGCTTGACTTACAAAGCCATGTCTAACCCAGCCCTGTTAGAAATGCTACATCTGAAGAAATCCAAATCACTCTGCACCACATGCTCCAGAGACCTCAACCTCATTACCACAATCAACAGAACATGCTGGAGGGACAGTTTCATAACCCTGAGCTTGCCCATGCTATGGAATTGGCTTCCCATACATGTCAAGCAGAGCACCTCTCAGTCCCTCTTCAACAGAATTCTTGATGAGTGGATGGGAAATAGAAAATTCACCCCAGGGATCACTCCAGTGGCTTTACTCAACAGAAGCACTGGGAACTAAGGTCAGGTGGCACAATGCCAGGGTAATCCTATTGGCTATGCTTGTAAAGGCTCCAGGGCCATTAGCCTAGTACACACCTATGAACCTATGAACACAAATGCAGATATATTAAGCACTAATGAAGCTATGCGCCCTGTGCATCAGACACAAAGCTTTTGTATCCTGAATCCAAACGAGAGAAAACAGGGATATGGCACAGTTATCATCACTTGCACAGGGTGTTTGGTTGGGGGGGGGCAGTAGGCCTAAGCTGACACAAAAGGTCAGTGAGAGTATGTGAGTAAGAAAGGGAAGCAGCCAGGCTAAACCATGTAACTGTTCATAGGACCATAGAATCATAGGAAGTTACTAAACTAATAGCCCTAGGGCCCTTACAAGCTTAGCCAAGTTCTACCCTTATCTCCATGATCAGCACCTACTGCACCATTCCAAGAGAGACACAAGTGGAACCCCTGGGGTGAATTTATGGTTACAAATCCAATCGTCCAGACTGCATTTGAGGAGGGCCAATGAGGTGCTCTGTTTGACATGAAGTGGAAGTCTGTTCCAAAGGTGTGGTAACCTCTGGGAGACAAATCTTTCCCCTCCAGCAGGTTCTATTAATGTCACATACCAGGTTAAGGTCTTTAGAGTGAGTAACCCATGTACCATTTGACTTGTGGATATGCAGCATATCCAATAAAGTAGGGTCAGAGATTGCCTTTTATGCAAGGCAGAGATCACCTCTGAGTAGTCTGTACGAAGCAGAATAAAGTGATAGTGATTTCAGATGATTCACATAGGACAGATGCTGAAGACCTTGAATTTTCCTTGTGAGGAACCTTTGTGGTATCTCCAGTTGTTGCAGGTGCTTGAAAAGGTACATACCAAAAGGGGCATTGTACTTAATTATTAGCCTGATGAGGGAAGAATGCAGGAAGGTTATAACTTCTTTTTTTCTGGAGGCAATGCCCTTACTTCTGAGATAAGCAATATAGAATGCCCTTCTTATCACTATGGAGACAAGGTGATCAAAGGGGTTGCTGTCAACATGTGCACCCAGGTCTCTCACTACTGAGTGCATATTTACTGTGTTGCTATTGAGGTGGTAGCAGGAACATTGCTCTTACCAAAAGGGATGATAATACATTTTTTGCATTGAGTTTAAGGCCATGACTTTGGCACCAATCATTTGTTTGTGTAAGACCCTCTTGTAGGATGTTAACATAATTTGGAGATTCTATGACTGCTCCCAGTTTGCAGTCATCAGCAAACTTTGTCAGACACAGACCTTTAGTTTTTGCTTGTACTTTGGAGAAATAGATTCCAAATGAAGAGGTCCTAGGACTGATCTCTGTGGAATAGCACTGGTTACAGGTCTGCTGTTGGAGGTAGATTCCCCTATTTTGACTTTATGTGTTCTATCAGTGAGCTAGTTAGCAGCCCTTCTAATGAGATAAAGACTGATACCTACTGGGTGAGTTTGTCAATGATACTTGAGTGAGGGATACTGTCAAAAGCCTTGACTAAGTCCAGGTAGGCTGTATGCACAGATTTCCCCTCATCCAGGGCATTGGTGACTGTCTTGAAGATGTCCACCAGGTTTAACAGGCATGATGTCCCTTTGGCAAATCCAAACTGAGTAGGGTTAAGTGTTTGGGGATTACCAATGTCTTTGTTGATAAGGTCCATGATGATTTGCTCCACGGCCTTGCAGATAAGGGTAGTCAGGCTAATAGGTTTATAGTTCCCGGGGTCAGGAAAGCACCACCTTTGTGGAAGGGGATAACAGTGGCCATTTTCCATTCAGCTTGTATGAAGCCAGTGCTTAGACTATGATTGAAAAGAGTACCCAATGGTGTTGCTAATTCTTGTTGGAACCCATGTAGGACACAGCCTGGTAGATACAAGGTAGGGGACAAGTGGTAGGGATGTCAGGGGGCATGTGTGGCAGGGACAGGGGAGTGAAGTTTTCACAGAACCTGTCAGCCAACAGGTTATCTATGTTCAATAGGCTCAGTATATGTGGTATCATTAACTACCAGTTTGGCACAAATTTGAGCATTTCCTTTTAAGTTATGGATGTAACTAAAGAACACCTTATGGTTGTCCTTAGTTGAGGAAGCTAATCTCGATTCATAGTTTGCTTTGCAGGAATTCACAAGAAGTCTTATTTGCTTGTTTAAGCTGAGGAGGTAGTGTTTCCAGTTCAGGGCTCACTCTCTCTTACTCTTAGACAGCAATTTCTTCCTCTTATTGTAAAGCCTGTTAATGGCAGATGTCCACCAGGCAGGTTTGCTCTTCCTTGAGGAGTTTGTTTTGGTCCTATCCAGTACAGACAAATCAATGCAGTTATACAGGTGTTTGTATAAAGCATTGGTGTAGAACCCGGCATAGTTGCCAGTTCCATCAGGGGGGGGGCGGGATGCAGTGAAGCTATTTATACCACCCCATAAGATGTTATAATCTGCTTTGGAGAAGTTTTTTTAGTTTAATTGCCCCTGGGGAGGTCAGGTGTGATAGTTACTTTGAATAAGATTGATTTATGGTCAGATCTCACCAGGAAAGACCTCACATTGGGGGTGTTATGGTGGGACCCCGTATTGGTAAGCACCAGATCCAGGATGTTGGCACCCCTTGTGGGGGTGTCAAGCAGCTGGTTCAGGGCACTGGAGTTAATGAAGTTGAGGAACCTTTGGGCAAGTGAGTTTGAGCATGAGTAATTTACCCAGTCAATGGATGGATAGTTAAAGTAATCTAAAACTGTGTTGTTCGGATGTATCTTGATAGACTCAAGTAGATCCAAATAAGCAGAGTGGGTGTCCTGACTCATGGAGGGGGTCCTGTAGCTGGCAATGACTTGAATAGGAGTCCTACCAACAGTTAATTGCACCTGAAGTATCTCCAGGGAATCATACTGTTTAACCAATCTGGAGGTGTATTTATCTTTAATGAATATTGATACACTGCCTCCTTTAGTTTTCATGCCTTCAGTTTGTGGTCTGAACGTGTGGAAGGAGGTGTAACCCAGTATGGCTGGGGTGCTCTCCACAGCCTTGAACCAGGTCTCTGTGACTGCACAAATGTCTGCGTCTTCCAAAGTGAGGACTGCTTCCAGTTAGTGCAGTTTCATGTTAAGACTCCTAGTATTTAGCAGCATAACCTTGGGGTTGATTTTAGATGGAGTTTTTACATTGGGAATGTTGTCCTTGAGATACTGCCTAAAAAAGGCACTCTGGGGCTGGCAAGAGCCATAGCCAGTAGCCAAAATCCCAGAAATGACGGATGAAGACCATTTCTGGCAAAGCATTGAGGTCTGTTGATCATGTCATCAAAGGCTGACAGATACTATACCCCCTTAAAATGACACCAGAAACTAAGCCAATTATTGAACTCAATCATTTTCTGTTTGTATTGCAGCATCATCTTAGGTGAAGGTAAAATGCTGCTTAAGGCTATGGACATACCTGCCTGAGACAAATAGTCTGAGAGCTCAATCATCTCTCTCTTCATATAGTCCAGAGAGGTATGTCTCAAGTCGTTCACACCAACATGAGCTATGACAAAGTCATAAACAGTACCTGTGATTTGAGTGCATGTGTGATATGGGGGATACTAGCACCTGACAGATAGCTGACCATGACCTTTTCCTTATCCAGCTTGGTGAGAGGGACATTTGTTTGTCTCATGATGGAATCATCTATGACTAATATGTTTGGTTTTGTGTTTTGCCTTAAGGGCATGACAGGTGAGACACTGGTGCATGAGCTATTATGTATATTGTGTTCTGCAGAGGAAGTATTACGTGTAGCATGCTTATGTTTGTGTTTGGGAGATATGTTTCTGATGAGGACCTCTGCATATGTAGGTATGTGCGATGTGTGCTTGGGTGGAATAGAGGTGAGGTGTGCATGCTGACAACCCGCTCTTTGTCATATGTACTGACTGGTGTGTTAGAGAGCATGGATTCATGATTCTTAATATAGTTGCATCTCTCACATGTTGAGTTTGTGTGGACTAGGAGTAGAGAGTTGTTGGTGAATATAAGGCAGCTGCTACACTGTCTAAGGATGCCCATGTCAACCAAGCTGGCTGGAGAAACTGTGGGAAATTGTCCGTCCATAGTGTTAGGTAAATTTATATGGCCAGGAAAAGAGGTCGTACTTAGGAATGGCCGGTGAGTGAGAAGTGTGTTGGTACCTCTGAGGCTAGGCTTAATGTTCCACCTGACAGTACAACAGGACTGCAAAAAACCTCTGGAGGACCACAAGCAAAGTGCTAAGGGAAAATTTAACAAGCAAAACATTTGCATCTATAACTATCAACAGTAACCACCTCTATGCGGCAGTTCACGATGGTGCACTACATGCAAATAAACACAAACATGGGCTTTAATAAAACAAGAAATAACATAACCCTTTTAACCCAAACTAGCCAGAAAGGATGATCTCTCTGAACTCTAGTCCAATTACCCTCAATTAGATGGGACCCAGACAGCACTCTCCTCCCACAAGAGTACAAAAGGGCCTTCACCAACAAAGATGTCTTGAATTTGGTGCTCAGAAGTTACAAACAGACCCAGAAACAGCAAACCTAGATGTGGGCTATGCTACAGCTGAACTAGTACAGTATACAGTAAAATGTGACAAAACACAGTTCAGACAATCCAAACAGACAGCAGAATGCAAATACAAATTAAAAGTACAATTTAAGAGCAAAAACAGGCACTTATAGTTAATTGGAAGGAATGCATGCCTCAGATCTTTCAGTATCTCAGTGAAGAGCTGGTTTTAATGCTCAAGTGGGTCTATATTAGAACACTGAATCAGTAAATGTCGAATGCTCACATGAGCAAATATTCACATCCTCGAAGTTGATATATTTTGTTCGCAGTACAGTGAAGATTAGGATTTTTGCCCTTTCCTCATTGTAGTGCAGTTTTGGAGTAGGAATATATATTTAGCGAGGGATGTGTCCTCCACAATACAGTTTTCAAGTATGTGAATATTCGCTCATGTGAGCGTTCAACATTTACTGATTCTAGACGTGCACAAGTGATACCAGTCTAGATTCAGCAAGCCTGAATCTGGTCTATGCTATAAAATGCAGAAGCACTTGAAATTCAAAATGCATAAAAATCACAGCTACAACAGCAAAAAAACAGTTTAAATAAAGCAGCAATTCACCAGCAGTTCCCAGCTTAGAAGGGTGTAGGCCACACTCTCCCACCACAACAGTCTAGACCACAAATCCTCCTAATGTAAAACAACTGGTTTTGGAGCCCAAGTGCTTAAGTCAGAACTAAGACATTTCAGAATAACAGACATAATAGGCCTTCAGCCAGCAATTTCCAGCTTAGAAGTGTGTAGGCTATCCTCTTCTGCCACAAAAGTTTAGACCACAAATATTCCTAATGTAAACCAAGTGCTTAAACCAGAATAAAGTAAATTAGAATAACAAGCACAATAAGCCTTCACCAGAAATTCCCAGCTTAGAAGGGTGTAGGCCAAACTCTCCTGGCACAAGTGTCTAGACCTCAACCCTCCTAATGTAAAATAACTGGCCTGGAGCCCAAGTGCTTAAACCAGAACTAAGACACATTCAGAATAACAGACACAATGAGCCTTCAACCAACAATTCCCAGTTTAGAAGGCTGTAGGCTATCCTTTCCTGCCACAAGAATTTAGACCACAAATGCTCCTAATGTAAAATAACTGGTTTGGAACTCAAGTTCTTAAACTGGAACAAAGACACTTAAAACAACAGGCACAATAAGTTTGGGTTTGGAGCCCAAGAGCTCAAACCAGAACTAAGACACTTTCAGAATAACAAACACAATGAGCATTCAACCAGCAACCTGTTTTGTGTGTGTGTGTGTGTGTGTGTGTGTGTGTGTGTGTGTGTGTGTGTGTGTGTGTGTGTGTGTGTGTGTGTGTGTGTCTGTTGGCATCCTCCATGTGAAAGTGGTGTGTGAGAATGCATGAACACAGCCAAGCTCAGTGCTATCTCTATGTCTTAGTATGTTGGATAGGTATGGGTCATGCATGGCAGAGTTGGTAATTCATTGTTGTCAGCCGCGACCACAAGAACTGGCTCTACCAGGAGTTGCCCTGGCACCTCCACACCAAGCGTCAGATGCAGTCCTGCTACCTGAATGTGACTGATGTCTGCTAGATGTGCTTTCTTCACAGGAACCCCCAGAACTATGACTCCATAGCCTGTCACATATGGGTGCAGACAGCACATTCACCAATGGAGAAGTGGAAGTACTGCCACTATGGGAGCATGATTGGGCATGGCCATGTTGGCTATCAGCAGATGTTGTGGCTGACCTACACCCACAAGGACACTGTTCCCCTCCCAGCAGATGTTCCATCACAGACACTGCTCGTTCCATGACAGACACCCCTTGGTTCATCACAGGCACCCCTCGTTCCAATATGTCATTCATCCAATCCAGTGAATCGGCAACATGGTACAGGCACTCACACATGTCAGCCTGTCTGGAGCACCTTTCTGAATGTATCTGTGCCTCCATGATGCCCCCAATCTTACAAGGGAAGAGACACCTGCACCAGCTGGAAAAGGGACAGCAGGCCCCCTCCAAGCACCCCTATCAACCTTCCTGCATGGCACCTCACCTCACCCACACTTTAGCTACTGCCAGAATGAACAGGCACTGAAACCACAGCAGCCACATTTTCCTGATCAATGTCCTTGTCCTCCACCTGCCCAATATCTGTGGGATCAGTGGGTGTGCTCAGGGAAAATGAAGGGGGTGGCTGGTTGTCAACCTCTGTGCCAGATTCAACCTCCCCCTGACTATGCCTCAATTTGGCCACCATCATCATCAGTGTCTCATGAGACACTGACATAAGGTGGCACAGGGCCCACAGCTCCACTGTCATGATCACCTGTGATAAAAGGAAGAAGTGCAGGAATACATTAATACCTGCACATCTATGGTGCAATATATGCTAAACAACTAACAGTGCTGCCACTATTACAGACAGTACAGCAATATACACAACAGGCCTAAAATGACATATTAAGATATTTCTTTAAATTGATATGCAGTACTGACATGAATTTATTTGGCTTACCATTTACAAGATGCATATGTTGCTGGATTCCTGACAGTCCTGAAAGAAGTTAAGCAAAAGGTAAGGACAACATCATCCCTTTTAACAGTATGACAGGGGATAATACAATTACTTCTCTATATCTGAATTAACTCTACTGTCAACAAGAATGTAGCTGACAACTCCAGACTAAGCTTATAACTTTAGCAGTCTTTAATCCCCCCCCCCCAGAAAAAGACATGGACACAGAAGTAACATTTATGTCTATTGTTTTACTATACAACAGTATTCAACTGGTCATATTACAAGGCCTACCTGGAAGCTCCTCTTGGGACTCAGAAGGAGTGGTGCCCATGTCTAGGACATACAGTGGTCTACTATGCTGTGAGCTCTCATCATGGAGGATATTCACCAGGAGCTCTTCATTGGGGGTAAGAGGGGGTTCTGTAGAGGTCCTCCCCCATTTAGTCTTTGCTCTTGGGCAACTGCAGCTGCTTACCTCCGTGCAGTGGTAATCATGTCAGTGGCCCTGTGGTGCACCTGTTCAAAGGTTTGGTTGTGGCCACCCACAGAATTTATGTTGTCAACAATCTGCTGCCATAATTGCACCCTGTGTGCCATATTGGGCTGACCCCTTCTCAGTAGAAATGCCCCATTTTGGCAGACACCATCAAGGATTATGTTCTTCTCTGCATCACTGAATGGGGTCTCTGCCTCACTGACATTGTTTGTGTCCTAAAAGGCAACAGAATGATAATACACATAAGTATCACATAACTACAAAGTAACTGTTTCCAGATAAAACAGTAAAGGTAGCCAGTCAGTATTACCCACTGGAAAAACATAAAACAGTCTACAGATGTGAAATACTAACAACAGTCAGGATGCAAAAAAAAGGCAGTAGAAAGAGCAACATATCCTGGTTTGTGCTATTGCAGTAACTCAACTGAGGTCCCCCACAAATGAACAGTCCATTCTAGTTTGTGACATAACAGTAACTCTTCTTTGCTCCCCCACCCACAAAAGAATAGGCAAATGGCCATTGTGCTAATAAAACATCTTTGTAATGCTAGAAGTGCTTTCAAAGGACCTGTCCCTGAAACATATTTACATATTTATTACACAGCATTCTGTTTTCATGTATTTCAATCATGTGTATCTCTGAAATGGCTTGACAAACAAGGCCATGCCATAGGTACACTTCTAACTAATGCATATAGATAAAAGTGTAAAAGCCATTGCTTCACATCATTCATAAATATATTCCAGCATGTGCATTATGTAGGTAACAAAATGGGAGCATACCTGCTAGAGTGCAGTACTCCTCTGTAAAGATATGTTGTGAAGAAATACACTTCTGTGAAATCTTGCAAACATGTAGGCATGTGTCCTTACCATCAGTTTTGACAGCTACACATCTGCCTTTTATAATGGAGTACATTATTAATGGATAGCATCTGTCTTAGCCTGTATTTCAGAAATGTTAATTACAGCATAAGCAGCTGAGTTGCTTGCTAATCAACCAATCTGGTGGAGCTATTCAACAAGTTATAAAGCATCCATGTAGATTTCATGCTGTTTTTTCCTGCAGATTTCAAAAGTTATGGTGTATAGACACAGAAAGTCTACATAGACAGATTGTTAGGAGCTGCTGCTGCTTTCATCCATTTGCATGTGCTAGAGGCTGCAGACAATCTTGCTGCTACTGCCAATAGGCCTAGGCCGAGGTGGAGAAGAGTTTTCAGGCCACATTGAACTTATCACAACATATACAACATGTACATTGTATTGTGCTAAAGGGTGGGCAGGGACACACTACAGGAACTCTGTGACTTCTGCTGACCTTAACCTACAGCCAGAGCCTTTACCTCCTCATGTATTGGCTGTGTACTGCTTGCATCATAATTAGTCCTGAACTAACACAGTGGCAACTGTTGCATTTAAAAGGTAAGTCCTGAACATGTACTGTATTGTATAATAATATAATGGCATGTCCTTGTATTTCATCACTTGGTACAGTAAGCAAGTAAAAGGTGGGAGATTTGTGCATAAATTAATATAACACGTGACAGCAGAAAGTTATTTGACTTGTATGTGTCCATTAGCAAGTAGTAGGCCTCAGGCATCAAAGATTCACACATTCATACATATCCAGAGTAGTGAAGATCAATGCATACTCTCAGTGTAGCACCATACTTTTGTAATGGGAAATCACTACAGAGAGAAGTTAGAATGTAATGACACAGATTGCAGTTTCTAACTTCACAACCTTCACAAGATCAAACAGTCAGGATGCAAAATAAGGAGCGTAACAAGAGCAACATATTCTTGTTTGTGTCATAACAGTAGTTCAGCTTGGTCCTCCCCCCTAAAAGAACAGTGTACCCTTGCATGTGCCATAACAGGAACTCAACTTTGCTCCCCTCCCTAAAGAGCAGTCTATGCTTGTTTGTGCCATCCAACCTGCCCTTCATTTGATGGCAACTGCATATCATAGTATTCCTAGTTAATATCCTCACACATTTTAAGGTAAATGATATAGACTGGCTTACACATTGCATGTCTCTGTGTACTGGTCAGATAACTGATGAATGACCAAGAAACACAGAAAGGTAAGACAGACCTGTATATTCACAAGGAATAATCATAAAAGGTTGTGTGATCACTAAGTGCACTAGATCCAAATATGTTAAATATAATAAATGTACAAATGACAATTTATGCCTTGATATCAGTGTACATTCAGTTACACTTGGTTGTGTGAGGAATTACTTCATTTCTTTGCTGCAAAGCTGTTTGTGTGTCAAAGATGGATAAGGCACCCATCCTGTTTTCTGAAGGTGTATTGGAGTGAGAGTTGAGATCCAGACCTATGTACACAAATCACATGTATATGACCATTATAGACTGATTTTCCTCATTTCAACTATTTCTCACTTTTTTATTTTATTTTTTTAGGGGGGCACTGTTTGTGTGATGTGCCACTTAGCACAAATGTGTTTGGCTATGCTCATCTGGTTTGCGAGTAGAGCGGCAGTGCACAATCTGACTGAACTGACCAGCCAGGTAGCAGGCAGGACCCAGACAACCACAGACATAAACCAGATGCATTCAATTAATACTATTGCCCATTGTGCAAACATGTTGCCCGGCAGTGCGCACCCTTGAGTGTTGTGTTTGCACAATGGTAAGCGATGCTCAACATTTTTAAATTTTGCAAAACCCAAAAGTGAGCAATCTGAGTAAGTGTGATATCTGCAACTGGCGAGAAAACATCATTCTACATTGGTCTTGATTTGCATGGCAGGCATTCATGGAAAGGTTTTGAGATTCAGTGCTTAAAGATGGGATGTCCAAGAGTCCAAAGTGTTTGTTGGACTGCTAATGAATGAACATGGGCCCATGCTATTGCAGAAGGACTATTGTGGCTCAGATTACATGTCAGAGGCATGGAATAGTCTTGCTTAGGCTCTGACAAGTGCTACCAGTATGCCTCATGCTGGTGAACAATGTAGGAATCACTACAGAGGCTTAAAGATGAGGAAGAGGGATACCCTCATACATTGGATCAAGGAATGTAGGACTGGGGGTACTCCACAGATGTGTAAGTATCACTTACAGAGACTACTTGTAAGTTAAAAGCTGGATATAGTCAGGATTTTTATTCATAATGGTTTTCTGTTCTGTTTTTTCCACAGCTGTCACAGACTGAGAACTGAATGTGCGAACCCATGCTGCTAGATTGGCATGGATGCAAGAAGTATGTGGTATGTATTCATCCAAATAGTACTGTTATTTTAGCATTAAAAGTAAA
The DNA here is from genome assembly GCF_019279795.1 of Protopterus annectens. NCBI lineage: Eukaryota > Metazoa > Chordata > Ceratodontiformes > Protopteridae > Protopterus > Protopterus annectens. The sequence goes on along the minus strand of NC_056740.1, from coordinate 166,756,642 downwards.
GACACCTTTATTGGTTTATTATACAATTGTATCAAACTGAGCATGCATCTCTCAAATGTAACAGTAAAGTTTGCATGCATTAGTCTGTAGGCCAAAACAACAGTTCAGTATTAGAAAGTAGTCAGAGGTTGTGGGTTCAAAAAACACACTTCCCAAATATACAATACTGTTAAGTTTTCATCAATATTGCAATGTAACATCAGACCTCTAAAGCAGAGAAACCAATGGGCTGCTGTAGACTGTAATCAGTATAATTGGAACACGCATATATGCAATACATGCACACATCAAGGATTGCTTGCAAAAATCTGTAGTATAGTGTGCATCTTTTATGAGCTGGATAGTCTTAACAGTAAGAACGTTTTTTTGCTAGGAGTTGGTAATCTTAAAAGTAAAGGTAACAGAACAGAGTCAAATAATTGTATCAATGCAGTGTGTGTCATATATGAAGTTGCTAATGTTCTCCCTCGTTTTTCTCTCACCCCAACCCTTATCTTCTCTTCTCTCTTTTTTTTATAATTTTTTATCTTTTGTTTTTTCCCACAGCAGAGTGGGGCAGGCCTGCCCCACAGGATCCACCTGCCCCCACTCCACTGGCTACAGCACTAAAGTCCGGCATATTGGGGACACAACCTGGTAGCACTCCCTCTGCTGCACCTGCACTACCTGGCCCCTCAGGTTGTTTTGCCTTGTGGAATAAGCCAGTGGTTCCCTCCAGGAGCAGTGGTAAAGGTGGTAATTTTATCACCTGTGATGAACTGCAAGGCTTGGTGCATAGGATTGTGCGACACACAGCTGGTGCACACCTACACCAGATGGAGACACTGCTGTCCATCACTGTAATGAATAACACAAGGAAACATAGATGTCAGACACTGCAGCCATTGGTGCAGTGAGATGGCAGTGATGATAGTCCAGTGGTTGATGACTCAATTCTCACTGTCACCCAGCTTAACGTCCATGGGTTTTTCATGTCCCCCCCACCCCAACCATGATGTTCACCCACCTCTTGTGTCCTTTACCATCCCTGTGTCTTGTCTTGTATGTCCTGTCTGTCTGCAATTGCTTCCTCACCTACCCAACCTACCTGACCCCAACATAGAGTACCTACATCCTTTTCCAACATTCCTCTCCCTCTTTCAAAAAAAAAAAAAAAGGCACCTGTCCCAAAAAATATTGTCCCATAAACAGCACTCCATTTCACACAAGTGTCGTCTTGACACACTACTTGATCCAGTCCAGTTGGCTATACATGATTGTGTTGTGGTCGCCCCTCTCTTTGGGGTTGACACTGCAAATTCAGCTAATATTCTGCACATCTGAACATGTTTTACTGTTGAAGAAATGGAGAGCTATGATTCTTTCATACATCCCTCCTGCACAGTCCTGCCCTCCTTTCACTTTGTTCTTCCCCTTGCTTGCTACCCATTTCACCACTTTCCTATCTTTCCTATGTCTTTTCTTTAAAACATAATTGCTTGATGGTGCACATCACACATTAATGAGCTGCTACAGGATATAGTGATACGTGGAGCAAGCATGGGGGTATGCAAAGGAAAATCCTTTCTAACTGTGACAGTTACTCTTGATTGCATAAAATACATCTGCTACCTAACTGACTCTGTGGCAGCACATGTAATACATTGTTGTTTTAGGCAGATGTTACTGGGTTCATACATGGGTATTAGTAGTAATTTTACAAGTGTGTATAATACTTTTAAATACATTTACTACATTTCTGCCATTCATTATTGCTTTGCACTGGTGAGCAATATGCACCATCGCACAATTATGCTTTAAAGATAAGAAATGGTGACGACAGGAAAATGGTGAAATGGGGAGCAAGCAGAGGGAAAAACAAAGTGAAAGAAGGCCATTTCTTCAACAGTAAAACTTGATCATATATGAAGAATATTAGCTGAATTTGCAGTGTCACCCCCAGAGAGAGGGGTGACCACAACACAATCATGTTGTATAGCTAATTGGACTGAATCAAGGGTGTCAAGAAGACATGTGTGTGAAATGGAAAGCTAGGTATGGGATCATTTTTTTTTTTGCAGAGAGAGAGGAATGCTGGGGAAGGGACATAGGTATGTCTTGGTTGGGAAGTTGGGTAGGTGAGGAAGCAATGGCAGACAGGATATACAATTCAAGACACAGGGATAGTGAAGGACACAAGAGATGGGTGAACACCATAGTTGGGGAGAAGGTGGGGAAATCAAGGTCCCATGCATGTCAAGCTGGGTGACAGTGAGAATCGAGTCCTCATCAAGTGGACTGTCATCACTGTCAACTCACTGCACCTCTGGCTGAAGTGCCCGATGTCTGTGTATCCTTCAAGTATGCTGAACCAGGATGGAGAGCAGGTACTCCATCTAGCAAAGGCATGCACCCACAGTGCAGTGCACAATCGTATACATCATCCCTAGCAGTTCTTCTCAGGTGATAAAGTCACCACCTCTGCCACTGCTCCCGGAGGGAGCCACAGGTCCATCTTCTGGGCCAGAACTGCCCGAGGAGCCATGTAGTGCAGGGACAGCAGAGGGGGTACTGCCAGGTCTCCCACCAGATGTGCTAGGCAGTGGTGCTCTAATTGGTGGAGTGGTAGCAGGAGGATCCTGTGGGTCAGGCCTACCCCCTTGTGCTGTGGGGAAAAAAACAGAAAATAAAAAAGAGAGCGAGAAGATAAGGGTTGATGTGACAGGAAAAAAGGGAGAACATTAGTAACTTCATATGTGACATTCAAAGCATTGACACAATTATTTGACTCTATTCTCTTTACGTTTAACACTACAAACACCTAAGACATTTCTTTATTACATTTAACACTACCCAGTTCATAACAGAGGCACACTGTAGTACAGATTGCAGCCAGCAATCCTTGATGTGTGCATATATTGCACATATGCATTTCAATTATACTGATTATAGTTTACAGCAGGCCATTTGTGCCAGTGGTATAGAGGTCTGAAGTTACATTGCAATACACTGAAAACATAACAGTATTGTATATTTGGGAAGTGCAGTTTTTGAACCCATAACCATTGACTACTCTCTAATACTGTACTGTTATTTTCTCCTACATTTTCCTAGGGAAAAAAAATCGCTGTTCCAAAACACATACACACAACACAAGCACACCAAACAAACAGCAATCCACACACATACACCTAAAATCTGACACCTAACCCTACACTAAACTATACACACACCACTAACTATCCACTTACCTTAACCCAAACCCTAACCCTAAGGTCCTTCACTATCTCACACTCACCTCACCCGCTCCCTAACCCTAACTCACCTAACCCGCACTAACCCTCAAGTCCACACAATCGCACACATACCTAACCCACACCCTAACCCTAACTCACCTAACCCGCCCTGCACTCACATCCACACAATCCCACACTTACCTGAACCGGACCCATAACTTTTCACCACAGCACCGAAAATACCAAAGCAACAGAAACGGACAACCGAATTCTTTCCGTAGGAAAAAATTTGGGTTTCTGTTGCTTTGATATTTTAAGCTATTACTTACATAAGTTTGATCAATCAGCATTCGCTGATCTAATATAGACCCAAGCATTCGACATTTAGGTGGCGACGTTTAGGCATTTGACAATTTAAATGTTTGATGTTGTAATATAGATGCTACAATTGGTATGGTGATCAAGAAAAGTTGGTTTTATTTGCGGATGATATTATTTTGTACCTGATAAGTAGTAGCCTGATTAAATTGTAACTGTTATTCTAAGTCTTTTGGTTTAAGCAGTTGTTTTACATTAAGAAGGTTTGTGGTTTGCACTGTTGTGGCAGGACAGGTAGCTTACATCCTTCTAAGCTGGGAATTGCTGATTGAAGGCTCAGTGTCTGCTATTCTAAAAGTGTATTAGTTCTGGTTTAAGCACTTCGGCTTCAGGCCAGTTATTTTACATTAAGAAGGTTTTGTGGTCTGCACTCTTGTGGGAGGAGATGCTGGATTCTGCTCTTCTGAGCTGGGAATTTCTGGTCACAAGCTTATTGTGCCTGCTTATTTGAACTGTTTCTTTCTGAAATTGGTGTGCCTTATTGCTGTAGCATAGACCAGATTCAGGCCTGCTGAAGCTAGCTTTGTTTGTATAACTTGAGCACTGATCCAGGCCATCTTTTTTTGGAGAAGGTTCCCCTGCACCCTAGTGGCAAGAGTGTGCAGTTAGAACTTGTCTGATTGAAGACTGCTGGAACAGGGCTCAGTTTTGAGCTTTTTCTGGTTAATTGGGTAACTTGTTTAAATCAGTTTGTTTTCTGTTGTTTTATATATATAAAAAATTGCACTTTATTCATCTGCTTTTACTGTATTTGTGTTTCTTCCTACTTTATTACTAGGGGCATTGACTACAACTCTGATCTGTGATATATAACAATAAGTATCCTTTTTTGTGCATTTAAAGTGTTTTTCTGATTGTATCTGCTTTATTTTCTGAAAAAAAACAAAAAACAAAAAATATACTTGTTTCCCGCCTTTCTAAGCTAGTATGGTCCAGTTTTCAGGTTAGTGCTGAAGTCAGGGTTGTGTTACAAATCTCTGTGTTTGCCCATACCTTACTTGGATAGAAGGAAGTTTCTCTGTTCACCTGTGAGAGAGCGGAGCTGTGAGCAGCCTATCTATCCACGGAGGAGTGGTTTCAGCCCAGAAATTAGTAGTTTATTGGCCATTTTGGGCTAATTTATATCTCTTTCATTTCCCTGCTATAAAAAACGCATTTGCCCGGTTTTGCATGCCGGGCAGTGCCGGTTAGCTAGGATAGAACTATTCCCAGCTCCACAAAGTCTCCTCTTCAATTTTTCCCTTGGAACTAGACAAACTTTCAACTTAAGCACTCAAGCCATTCATTTCTCAGCCCAGCACTTAATCAAAACTCATAGCAAGCACTTATAAACCCTAGCACTAGACCCCCCCCCATACTGTACAGAAGGACAAGGCTGTCTATTCGACCTTACCAGACATTCAATAAAACAGTTCACTGTACCTATCCAGGCATGTTCAAAGGGCAGTTTCAGGTGTACTCTCCAGTCCAACTGGTGAATCTGGGCATTTTGAGGCAATGTTACAACTGCCTCATGTACACAGACAACCCTCTCCTCCTACCACCAAACACTAATACATGCAAGAGATGCAATTATACAGCCAAACAGGAGGCTATGCTCCCTCAACCCAAGACTGGATCAGACAATCAAGAGGAGTAGGGAAATACTTGCATCACACTACCAGTCTCACATAGAACCATTAAACTAGCACCGGCAAAAAACACACATAAATACATGAAAACATACTCTAAATAAAAATCTGCAAAAGCAACGGAGGCCTCCAAAGCAGATATCCAAGCAACCTCCACCCCCCCAACACAAACAATGAAACACATACTTCACAAAACCAGTGTGCCACGCAATCACAGCCCTTAAGGCAAAATAACATACCCAACATACTAGTAATAGGTGACTCTATAGTCAGGCACACTGACGTCCCACTCACTAGGCTGAATAAGGAGAAGGTTACTGTTAGCTGCCTGTCGGGTGCCAGGATCCGCCACATAACACAAGCACTCAGGTCACTCCAGAAAAGGTACAAATACGACTCTGTCATTGTCTATGTTGGTGTGAATGACCTGAGCCGTACCTCCCTGGACTACATGAAAAGAGACATGGAAGAGCTCTCTGATCACATAGCCCAGGCTGGTATGACCCTGACCCTGAGTAGCATCCTGCCCTCACCAAGAATGATACCACGGTATAGTTATTAAAATAAATGAATCTACATGCATTTCTGAAATTATCAGCTTCAACAACTGGCTAAGTTTCTGGTGTCATTCAAGGGGGATCCAGTGTCTGTCTGCCTGGGATGACATGCACGACAAGCCATGCTGCTTCACTAGAGATGGCTTGCACCTGTCACCCTTAGGCTTTCAAATATTGGCCAAGGCTCTTGCCACCCCCATAGTGCCTTTTTTAGGCAAGGCTCAAAAGACAAACCCACCACCATAAATAGCACAAGTGACAAAAAACTGAAGGTAATACTACTCAATGCCAGAAGTCTAAACCTCAAAATGCATGCACTCGAGGCACTCCTCAGTATGGAGAAAATCGATATATGTGCAGTAACAGAAACCTGTTTTAAGGCTCCAGAGAGCACCCCAGCACTACCAGGCTACAACTCATACCATACATTTCGGCTACAGAACCCGGACTGAAATACAAAAAGCGGGGGCGTATCCATATTCATCAAGGATATCCACACCTCCAGGTTACTGGCACAGCATGATGCTTCAGAGATCATCCACGTGCAACTAACAATGGGCAAAACTGCAATTCAAATTGTAGCTTGCTATAGATCACCCACCATGTCCCAGGACCCCCATTCTGCATTTCTGGAAACAATGGGAAACATAAAGGTCCTACCATACACCCTAGTATCCAGTGGCAGCTGGTGACTTCAAATCAAAGGGGGGCTGCAGGAGACAGCTGAATGGGTGGGGCCAATGGGAAGTGGTGTGGCCAATTAGAAGGGGGAGGGGCTATACTCAAAACCACAAAAACTGGAACTTTAATTAAATACGCTGCCCTGGCTGCCAAACTGTCATTATGAGAGTCCAATCAAGACAAAACGAAGTGTGGACTAAAAAAATATTTCAATGCATTGGCTGCATGACAGTTACTTAATATCTAGATGAAAACAAAAAGGTTGCAAGGCATAAAAAAATAAATTACATTAATGGAATGCCAGTCAAAGTCAAGTATAAGAAAAACAAGCAGCACTCAACTCAAACCCCTTCTCCTTGCACTACAGTTCTAATTATCATTTATATTCAGTTTTATAAACGTACCAAGCAACATGCTGAAAGTAGCAATCTCTGTGATATCCCCACTTGTAAAAATGTTTCTTATCCAAAAAAGACCTGCTGCCTGACAACAACTATCTACCTGTTTCATGGGGAAAACATGATCAAAGTAAAAAATGAATAGCAAACAAGAAACAAGCTCAAGATAAATTGCTTAAAGGATTACTGCACATGTTATGGACCACACATGACAGATTGGCATTCTGTTTAGTTTATGGGTAAAACCTGCAAAGATGACAGCAAGTCTTCAACAAAGGTAATGAACTTCTTAAAATACTGTAATCCTGTCCTTTATTACAAATACTGTCATATGCATTTCAATACCCAAGGCTTATACATTATCTAGTTATGTAAGTATTCTCTGCGTGGCAACAACAAAAAGGCTTTCAATGTTGGCAATTCTTTAACAGTATGCTTATTAAAGCTTACTTGCATCTTACAATCTTTACCTGATGGTCATTAAAGCATTGCTACTTAAACACAGAGCAACGGGCACTTTCTGAATAATAAGAAGCATAAATCAACAGTATAAAAATATGACAGAAAGCCTGAACATTCTGCAAAATCAAGCAAGGACAGATGAAAAGCCACTGTAGTACTTGTCTACCTTGGATGGCGGGATACTCTGCACACTTACACTGCATAACTGCTCCTTGCCTTGCTTGGACACATCCAGAGACACTACATGGGGGGAGTGTGGTGCAACAAGTGTGTCACAATTTGAAATGTCTCTGGCTGACTGTGATGGCCCTGACACATTTGTCATAACTCTCAACCTCAGAGCAAGACATCTGGACAAAGCCATACATAGAAGTGGGACAAAGGCCCAAAAATAAGGACAATATTTAAATATTGCTCTTATGGACTTTCTAATAGAATAGTAGGTCTTGCATTAGTATGACTTTTCTGAATGTTATGAAATCTGAAACTCAAATGTCTGTCATTATTTTCTAACTTCAATCTTTAATGATTTGCCTCTAATTTGCAAAAACCACAATTTTATGAAAAATTGACCAAAAATGTGATGCAAAAATATAAAGTAGCCATACAATACAGCTGGGAACCTGTCAAAGAGAGGACATTTTTTAAATATTAGTACTGTTAACTTGAGCAGCTGACAAAATAAACAAATCTACATGCACTTCTGAAATAAAAGTAATCTATAAGTCTGATTACTATAGTTATTAAAATAAATGAATCTACATGCATTTCTGAAATAAAAGTAATCTATAACTCTGATTATTATAGTTATTTATTAATTGTAAACCTTCCATGTTTTCTTCCAAAATTGCCATTTTGTGGAGGGATTATTAGAGGGAGAGCAACATTTTGAGCCAAAATCGGGGACAGTTGAGAGGTTTGGATATGCCTAATTCTATAAAGCAATTTATTTGCACGTACCTCTCAACCTGTTAACGCAGGAAATCTGGCCAAGGCCAAATATACTGGGGAAACATACAAACAGTACTAAATATTGCTCTTGTATAAACTTAGTTGCTAGAATAACAGGTCTTGCTTTAGCATGCATTTTTCTGAAGGTTATGAAGTCTGAAACTCTGTCATTATTTAGTGACTTAATTCCTAAATGATTCGCCATAAAACCACAAATTTTATGAGGAACAAACCAAAAATAAGAAACAAAAAATCTATTCATTCTGCAAATCTCTGGACAGTTGAGAGGTGTAGTTCAGCCGGGGTGGTCTGAGTTTGCCACCCTTCCCCCTCACAAAATCATGGTCGAATGGAGCCTCCCCCCTGCAGCCATTCCAATGTCCCATTACTTGGCTATTTCACACCATTTACCATAAACACTAATGTGCATACTGCTTTACTTCTACGATGATTTGGATTTCATTTGAAAGTTTTATTTTGCATTTTACAGCACAAACACTAAGACATCTGCTAAACAATGCAGTCTCACAATGAAAACTTTGGCTAGTATAAAGATTAACTTTGGTCTGTTTTCAAATGATAGGCCCCCTTGCACACAAGACATACATGTGTTGTGTGATACACCTTCCCGATTGTATTAAATTATATTCCTTGTATAATACAGTACAGTTGTTAGAGGGTATTTTAAATGTATTGTTTTGAACATTTTTTACAGTAAACAATGAAACAAAATGCATGCACCAATAATGATAAAACTGCCCAATTGAGAATATTTCCATCATAAAAGTTTACTCAAACTTCTACAATCCACCAGTATCAGGAAATATGCGCAATCTCTGCAGAAGTAAAAGTCATCCATAAAATTCCATATTAAAGAGATTTGTAACTAATGAAAAGGTTGCTGCTAGCAAACAACTTTATATTTCATTGTTTCATCTACAAATAAAGTGCCTGTATTTTCACCAAAGAGGACATTCTCAGTACGGCAGCACCCATCCCCTGTGGGAGTAGAACCCACAGCCTTCTGCATCAAAAGCAAGTACACTACTTGTTGTGTTATTAACAATGCAAGCAGACTTAGCATAAGCAGCACTAAACTTCTGGTCCCCTGCAGCTCTCAGCTCCTTGTAAAATCTACTCAACTGTATCTCTCAACTTCGCAGCACAAGAAATCTGGAAAAAGCCAAAATATATTGGGGAGGGACAAAAGCCCAAAAACCAGGGACACATTTTAAACATTGCTTGTATAATCTTGGAAAATTGCTAATATAAAATGCTGTGTTACCACCATACATTTCACTGCCAAGTCTTTAAGCCAGGACTCTGTGCAAAATAAGTCAGAACAACATACCACTATGCCAAATCAGCTGTTTTATGAAAGAGAGGAAGACTGAAACTTAAATGGCTACCCTTTAGTGAATTCAGTTCTCACCATAGCTGTCAACCTCTTAGCACAAAACACCTGGACGAAGCCAATAATGGGGGAATGCAGTCCCAAAAATAGGGACAAATTTCAAATATTCATCTTGTAAACTTAGAAAATTACTAGAATAAAAGGTTTTGTGTTACTATGTACTTTCTGAAGAATATGAAGTCTGAAATTCAAATGCCTGTCAATTTTATTTAACATTTGTTGACCTGGAAAGTCTGACTTCGAACAAAAGCCAATTTTCAGCAGAAGCCCAGGGAAAAATACTGCAGACACATGTCTTTGTAACATGGGAATACAGCAGAGCAAACCCACACACAACCACAGGAAGGACATGCAGACTCCCACAGAAGGCACCCCAGCCAAGAATTAAACCAAAGAACCTCTAGCTGTAAGGCAACAATGCTACTACTGCACCATCAGCTATCTAGGGAATTACAAACTCAGAAACCACAGATTTTATGATAAACAGAACAGAACAAAATATGAGGCAAAAATCTGCAGAAGTTTCACAGATGGTGGTGGGTAGGGAATTCAGGCTCTTGTTACCTGAACCCAGGGTACAGGGTTCAAGCCTGAAGTATCCTCTCCTGAGTTTTCCTTATAGCCACCAGTATGCCTTGACTGGGGCATTATACACACACACACCCTACCTGCTAGCACCAAAATGAAACTCTGAACGGCTTTCTTGGCAGCAAAATAAACTGACAACATAACATTCTTAGCAGCAGCAAAGTAAAAGCTTTCTTACAGTCCCTACCTGCCAGCAGCAAATTAAAACTCTGAACAGCTTTCTTGGCAGCAAAATATACCTGCAACATAACATTCTTGGCAGCAGTAAAGTAACGGCTTTCTTATAGTCCCTACCTGCCAGCAGCAAAATAAAGCTCCGAACGGCTTTCTCAGCACTCACACAGTCCCTCCATCCAAGCTGCTAAGTAATGGCTTTCTTGACAGCAAAATAAAATCCAAAGCTGCACTAAACTCCAAATGGCTTTCTTGGCAGCAAAAGAAGTCCAAAGCTGGCTCTTCTCATCTGTGCATGCCAGAATGCACACTTCCGTTTCCCTGTCTGTGAGCGTTCCATTCCAAGACTGCTGACCTTGAAGTCCGATCCCCTTCCAGTCTATGCGGTTAGCACTGCATAGACTTTTGGGGCATCAGCAGTCTGCACCTTCTTCCTGAATCCGGACTGGTAAGGCCAGCAGTCCAGATTCACTTTCTATGGGAAGTTACTGAAGTTATTGGATTGTACCATTGTGGGACACAGCTGAGGGGGGCTGCAGTCCTGCAGTCTGATATCACTTGCCGCCACTGCTAATATTGGGTTATTTCAATTACCCAAACATTAACTGGAAGAACTACTCAAGTACTAACTCCCTTGTCCAACATTTCCTAGAATTTATAAACTCAAACGCCCTGGATCAACTGGTCAACAATCCCACCAGAGGTGACAACATATTGGATCTGGTCATCACCAACATGGGTGACCGGTGTTCCACACCGGAGGTCAACTCCTCGCTGGTTAGATCTGACCATGAATAAATCACTTTGGATATCCACATTCCGCCCCCACCCCTGGACAAGGAAAGCACCGTGAAAAACTTTTCAAAAACAAACTTCACATTACTTAAGACCGAGGTGGGAAGTTTCAAAGCCCCCATGCTAAAGGATAACACTGTCCAAGCTGCAAAATCCTTTACTAATGCATTCTATAGGCACCTACAAGAATGCATGGATCGTGCTATCCCAAGCAAAACCAAGACTCACTCCTCCAATAAAGGGAAACCAGTCTGGTGGACCCCGGCCATAAACAAGCTATACAATAGAAGGAGGAAACTAGTACAGAAAAGAGTAAAATCCCAAGAAGGGAAGATATCCCTGATCAGTATCAGCAAGAAACTACAATCCCTCATAAAATCATCCAAGGCGAGCTTTGAAAGAAAAATTGCCAAGGACTCCAAAGATAACCACGAGGCATTCTTTAGCTATGTCAAGAATCTAAGTGGCAATGCTCAGATCTGCTCGGAGTTAGTGCAGAATGGCACAAAATACACTGAACCGACCAATATTGCCAACATCCTGGCAGACAGGTTCAGTGCAAACTTCACCCCCCCCTCACCCCCAAAAGGGTCCATAACCATACCAGAAGAATGTAGAGCCCCTGAAATCAGAGACACTCAAGTTAAAACAGCCCTCTCCAAAGCCAAAAACCAGACGGTGTCCCAGGCTGTGTCCTACACAAGCTCAAAGATGAACTAACCCCTCACCTAAACACACTGTTCAAACTCAGCCTCTCCACAGGATATGTACCCCTAGAGTGGCGCACAGCAATGGTTGTTCAGCTCCACAAAGGTGGAGCTACAACAGACCCCGGGAACTATCACCCTATAAGCCTGACTAGCTTGGTCTGCAAGGCTATGGAGCGCATCATCATGGAACTCATTAACAGAGACATTGGGAACATCCAAACACTGGATCCTACCCAGTTCGGCTTTGTTAAGGGTAGATCATGCCTCCTAAACCTGGTGGACTTCATTGAGACAGTTGCCAAGGGTATAGACGAGGGAAAAGTGGTACACACAGCCTACCTAGACCTCGTAAAGGCCTTTGACACCATTCCTCATTCTGGTATTGTATACAAGCTCACCAGCCTGAACATAAACCCCTACATCACAAGATGGCTTGCCAACTGGCTCACGGACAGAATCCACATGGTGAGAGTTGCGGGAGCTAGGTCCGACTCTAAACTGGTTACAAGTGGCGTTCCCCAGGGCTCAGTCCTAGGACCCATCCTGTTTGGCATATACTTCTCAGAGGTACAGGCAAGCACAGGAGGACTATGGCTGACCAAGTTTGCAGATGACAGCTAGAGACTATAATTGACTCTCCAGCTGACACAGACATCCTCCAAAAGGGTCTCACTGAGACGGATACCTGGTGTCAAAATCATGGCCAAAAATGCCAAAAAGTGCATAGTCATCCCCTTTGTAGAAAACAAAGTACCCACAAACTACCACATAGGTGGTAGTCCCCTAAATACGGAAGATGTAATAAGGGATCTGGGGACCCAAGTAGATTGTAATCTCTCCTTTGATAATCACATTGCCAAAGTGGTTAGAAAATCCTTCTATGTGGCCCACCTAATCACAAAAGGGCTCACATCCAGATCAAAAGAGGTCATTGGGCTCTTCTATGCATCACTCATCAGACCCATCGTAGAGTGCAATGCCCCATTTGGGATATACCTTACAAAACACCTGCAACAGCTGGAAAGAACACAGAAGTACCTCACCAAGAGGATCACTGGCCTCAAACAGATGCCCTATGCAGCTCGACTAAAGAAACTCCAGCTTTACTCGGTTGCATACCGCCTACTCAGAGATAATCTCTGCCTGACATACAAGGCCATGTCCAACCCAGAATTGATGGACATGCTTCACCTAAAGAAAACCTTATCCCCTCCAGCCACATGCTCTAGGGATCTAAACCTCACCACACAATAAATAGGATGTGCTGGAGGGATAGATTCCTGTCCCAGAGACTTTCCATGCTTTGCAACAAGATTCCAATCTACATTAGGCAGAGCTCCTCGCTAACACTCTTCAAGAGAAACCTTGACGAGTGGATGGAAAACAGAAAGTTTACCCCGAGGATCACTTCAGTGGCTCTGCTGGACAGAGGCACAGGGAACTAATCTAAGGGGGCGGCAAAAGCCAACACATTCTGGCTAGGCTTATAACTGCCTTCGGGCAGATAGCCTAGTACCTACCTATAAACCTATGAACCTAAAAGGGCATCTCAGCATTGTAGAACACTTGGAGAGAATTTCAAGTCTTTTTTTGGAGCTAATATTAATGAAGAATAAAGAAAGGTTATAGCCATAAAGTATGTACCCAGATATGAATTGGTTCATCAATACCCATATTTTTGGGGACATAATCTTCTTCTTTTGGCTTTTTCCCGGTTAGGGGTTGCCACACCGGATCACCTGTCCTCTCATGATTCTCAGTAGAGTTTTTACGGTGTCAAGATAAGATGCAGTATTGAGGAGTATGGATTAAAAAGATAATACAAAAACTGAGAAAATGGAAGCCCTTGTTTATGGATATGGATAATAAGATACAGGCGGTAAACATATTTTTAGTCTGTTTAGCTTTATGTACGGGTTTGGCATATTTTAATCAACTGGAGGAGAAGGTGTGGGCAATAATTAATAAAGAGTTAAAGGAATTTATCTGGGAGGGGAAGAGGGCAAGAGTTAATTGGGAGAATAGAAGAAGGTAGTTTAGGATTACCTGATGTGAGGGGGCATTTTAGAGCTGCAGGGGGAAGTTCAAGATATAAAGAGTGAGTGGGATTTTGGATGCAGATCCTTAAGGAGAAAAATAACAACTATACAGAATATTATATTCATAAAGTAGCAGAAAGTATGCTAAGAACTAAGTCTAAGATATGAATAAATCTGACATCATTGTGTCTTCACTTCCAGTTTTAAAATTAACGGAAGTTCCCAAACTGTTTAACAGAATACCAGGAGGGAAAATAAATTCATATAGTTAGACATGCAGGGACTAATGATGTTTGTGGTATTCCTTTCAATTATATGAAACAGTCTGTTTTGGAAATTAATTAATTTTTGGAAAAACTCAGAAGTGGTGTTGCCTTAGTGAAATCATTCCATCAAAGATATAGAATGATTTTAGTTTCACTAAACCACACCTTTTTAATACTTGGTTATGTCAACTTAGTAAAGTTTAAAATGTCACTATAATAAAACATCGGGAGATTATAGTTATAACTTTCAAATATTTAATTAAACTGATTACATCTAAGTCATTATGGTGCTGGCTTTCTAAGTGAAAAAAATGCTGACTACCTTAGGCCTTTTTTTTAGGAAATCATCAAAGGCCACACATAAAAGTAAGAGATTTACTCATTCTTTAAATTGCTATCTGTGTAACTCCCAAAGTATGGGAAACAAGCATGATGAGTTGAAGCTGGTACTATCTCAGAAATCCTTTACAATTGTAGCCATTGTCAATGTCTGGATGACATCAAATATATATTTTCTTAATTTGAATGTCTTAGGTCTGAATCTGGAAGATGCTGGATCTTGTTGTTAGCTCATGAGAATATTCCTGCAAGTATGCAAGTACCTGTATTATGAGATAATCGAAAGGAAGCACAGTTTATACTGTATGTCACTCAGAAACCGTAAAACTCATAATTTATCAGTGACCAGAGATGGATGCTAAGAAACAAAAGGACATGAGGAATTCTTAGAATACTTGGACCTAGCTACCTTAATGTAAATTGGGAGGAATATAGTTCTGACTGAGAGTGTGCTAGAGATTTTATAGGGATATTGTCCTATCATGGTTTGACTCAATTAATGGAAGAAACTACAAGGGAGGCAGAGTTTGCTGGATCTTGTAGCCACAAATGTTGAAAATCTTATTAAAAACATTAAAGCAGGAGCCCCACTTAGTAAATCTGGTCACAGCTTTTAGTATTACTTAGAATAAACCAACATCTAAACAGTAAGAAGTATAATATTGGGCTTCTGATTATGAAAAGATTATAGAGGAAATATCTACAGTTAAATTGATGGATATGAATACAAATAAATAAAGTGATTATGGCTACAAGGTGTTAAAGAAAATTATTGGTGATAGTGTGAATTCCACAACTGAGACTGTAAAGGGTAACACCTCCAACAGAATATTACTACAATGGAGAAGATGATACGTTGATGTCAATCCCAGTTAGGACAAGCAGATTTAAAAAAAATCCATATAGAATACTCTGTCAGAAACATTGGTTGAGAAATGGCTGTAGCAAATGAAATGTTTTTTTTTTTTTTTTTTTTTTGAGCTGGGGCACAGGATTTGCATTGCCTAAACATAGTAATGTCTTATTAAGTTTAATTCGGTTTGTTGCCAAAAGAGCAATTACTAGAACATTGAAATCAAAATCTAAACCATCTGTATTTGAAGTATTGAATACTATAAAAGAGATAAAAGAACTGGAAGTGGGATGTTTTGAAAAGAGAAGCAGCAAACTACATAGAAATAAATGGAAATTGTGGAAACAGTACATGCATAATAATATTCAGGAGGATGGGGAGTGAGATTTAAGGGAAGGCAGGAATTCAGCAAGTCATATAATGCACTGATGGTAGTTACTAAGATAGAAAAGACAAATACAAATAAAGCAAAAGAGTTCATGGCAATAAAATATTAAATCAATAATACAAGCTTTTACATACAAACATGCTTTTTCAATTATTTCACAAACCATACATAGAACCATTTAAATATCTTATTTTAACAACCACATGATCAATGATGTAAACCCCTTAACATTAAAACCATTTTTAAAGGCAAAATTCATTTAAACTTAGTGCACTTAATGTATTTAATGTAGTTCTCTATTCTCTTCTACGAATGTCACTTCTTATACAATTAGCAACCAAATGTAATTCACAATACTTGAAAGTGTGTAATACACCCATCTCAATGACATGTTTAGCTAAAACATTCATAGAGTTTAATTTCTTGATATGTATCTCCCTGTCTTCCATTAGTTTTTCCAATATAGAATGCTGTACATGGAGTACATACAGAAACATATACTAAATGCATAGACTCACAGTCATCATGATGGTAAAAAGAAGAAGTTTGATTATTATTAGGGTACCTATAACAACCAACATTTTTAATATATTATCATTAGTTACATGTCATTCAGGGATATTTTCCTTTATGTGTCACTAAAGACCCTTTACGTTGAATACAAGCGCTTTATATATTACCTTATAACACAACTGTCCTCTAAGATTTAATTTATTCTTAAAAACAATCCTTGGAAATAATCCCACTATCCCCTTAAAAACTTGTGAGGCCAATAAAATCATCCAATTCTGTTTCAGAATATTAATAACTGATTTATGGTTACTAGTAAACATCATAATATAAGGTAACTTTATTCATCACTGACCTTAAAATATGGGCACATACTATTACTGGCAAAAATCAATTTTTTTGATTATGTGATTTGTTTGTTTGTTTGTGTCTTTCGTTTTTTCCCGGTTAGGGGTCGCCACAGCGGAACTCCGGTCCGCTAATAATTGGCAGTAGATTTTTACGTACTGGCTTGCCGGGCCTAATGCACAACCTTCAGAGAATATTGATGAATAACTTTTTAAAGTCCATTTGGACTAGTTTGATAAAAAAAATTAAAGAGGTCTATGAACATATTACATCTGATGACTCAGTGAGCAGCAGGTTTAGTGAAACTATATACAATCGACAAGTGTGCGAGTGTAGAGCAATTGTAACTAAGAAAAGTAAACTTGCACATGGCTGTTCTGACTTTTCTAAAAGTTGTATGTTTAGTTGGCCTGGAGAAAGGAATGTTTCTTATGACCAGCAGTGCACAGTACAGTGATGCAATGTTGGATCAGCATTTACCTTTAATACAATCAGCTACTTTGGCTTTGGATGCATCTGTTTCATTGCAACCTACTGTTAATATAAGTGATGGAGCAGAGTTTCCCCAGCTCCCAGGGCCTATTTCTCAACATCTATTTTACAGACCATGACAACAGATACACAGGAAGAAAGGAAATGGAAAAAAGATCAACAGAAAATGCAGATGAAGAGCATGGCCTAGAACAGCAATAGCAACAATGTAGCCAGTGTTGTTAGTAGATTTTGTTTTTCAAGCACTTTCTAGGCCTCATAAGGAACTAGGATTATGGCAAGGCTTTGTGTAAAGTACAAGGTAATCTTAAACTAACCAAGAGTTAACATTTGATCCACAAAGACCAGAAAACTGTGTAAGAGAATACCAGTTAATACAGTTAATTTGATGGATATGAATATAAATAAACAGTTTATGGCTACAAGGTGTTACAGAAAATTCTTGGTGAGAGTGTGAATTCCGCAACAGAGATTATAAAGGGTAACCTCCAACAGAATATTATTAATATGGGCTAGATGAAAATTAGTACTGCTACATAAAAAAATGAAAAGCTTTCAACTATATAAAATATCCCACTACAAGAAATACCTATAAACTAAATAAACTAGCCAGGCATTTTCAATACCTGATAAAAATGAAAAAAAAAAAATACAGTTTAAGAATAAGTTCTACAAAATGAACAATAAGGCTTACTATAGCCATATAAATTGATACAAAAAATTCAGTAACCCTATCATGGTTTTGATGGACAACAACACAATAACCAACTTAAAGGCTATAACATAGCCAGGTAGTATCTTTGCTGCAGTTGCCCTCCAAGTAAAGAAGTTACTACCCTTAACTATGGCCAGTCATTGGTACAGGTACAAGGTACCTTCTACCCATTTATCCAGCTTTAAACACCTCTGCCTGTTCCTTTTTAACACAGACTTCTGTCCCTCTGACATACCTGCACACTAGCATACCTCATAGCTTGTTTTTTCTTTCTGATTCTCCTAGCTGGGTCAACCCACTCCATTTGTCTACCCTACCCCCATTTCCACCTACCCCCACACTCATTTAGTTCATACTCTCAGCACTTCACCTCCTCTGCTAATTAGCCAATCACCCATACCCACCTAATAGCCCCTTCCCTCCAACCTACCTCTTCCCTCCCCCCCTCAACCAACTTCATTTCCCCTCCAATTCTCCTTCCTTCTTTTGCTGCTAAAATTCTAACTTATTGTACTATCCCCCTACCACTTTCTGCTTCAGCCTTTCTCTGCATATCACCTATTTCTGCCCTTTTAAAGTCTCTCCACTACCTCTCCTCCCTTATTCTCTTCTCAAATATATCCTATTCACTACAACACTTTAACAGAAAACTTATTGTATTGGTCCCTCATAATGTCACCCCTTTACCTCACTCTCCCCCTCCTTCTCCTACTATCACTTTCTACCATATTATCATATATCTCTGCATTTTCCAACAGTAACACCCACCCTCTCTCACAGCTCCCACTCACTCAACTCCCCCACAGTTCCCATCTCCCTAAACCTATCTCCAATCTCTCCCTCCAATGTCTTTACTATAAATCATTACTCAAATATATCTCTTTTCACCATCTTAGCAGAAAGTACACCCACTACTCTTAACCTACTCTCTTCTTTGCTTGATTTCCTTGATTCACTACTCCTGGATGGGGACATCCATACTAACCCAGGGCCTACATCTCCTTCCTCCACTTCTCTCAAGCAAACACCCCCTACCCCTCACCCTCTCACTCTCCCTCAATCTTTTTCTCCTCCATCAAAATCTCTAACTATTTTCTCACAAAATATCTAAATCATTATCAACAAAATTCCAGCATTACATGGCCAGATCCATGTAAACTCACCTAATATCCTTACACTGTCAGAAACCTGGTTAACACTTCACATCTCCAACTCCAAAATCCTACCCCTAGGTTATAACATCTATCGTGCTGATAGAAGAAACAGGAGAGGAGGAGGATAGCCATCCTCTACTGTGACCAACTTACTCTCTTTCCACTCTCAACTCCCATTCTCAACTACGCTCCTCCAGAAATCCTAATTGCAAACTGTCATCTTAACCCTCACAAAAAAATTTGCCATTGTATCCATATGTATCTCCCAGGTGACAACATTCTAGAAAACTTTCTCTCCTGACTCACCCAGCATATTCCACATGAAACAATTATACTTGGTGAAGTCAACATTGATTGACTTTCACTCTCCTCCTCATCTCCAATTCTTAGCCTCAATCTATTTGGATTCCACCAACTTATATCCTCCCCAACCAGAACCAATAGAAACACTAATACAGGTTCTATAATTGATTGGATCCTTACTTCCGACCCCAGTCTCTATCATAGTCCTGGCATTCTTCCCAGCTCACTTAGTGACCATTCCCCTACCTATATTCACAGAAATTTCAAACATCCTCCCAAGGAACACTACTTCAGATAATGTCACAATCTAACTCAATTTGACCTCAATAAATTCAACTCTATACTGTCCAACATCAGCTGGACATTTTTCCATAACCTCCCACTTAATGATGCAGTAACCACTTTCAACAAAATATTCCTAGATGTTCTGAACGCCATAGCCCCAACCAGAAAAATTAGAGTAACATCTAACTGTGTCCCCTGGCTCACTAAGCAAACTCACTCTGTTATGCATCAGAGGGATGCTGCCTGGAAAACTTGGATCAAAAATCGAACTCCTCCCCTACTCCAACAGTACAAAGAACTTAGAAACTTGTGCAAAAAACTAGTCATAAAAGACAAAAAAACTTTCTTTAACTCCAACCAAGGCAGCCCACACAAAAACCTAAAAAGAGTTTGGTCTACATTTTACAAAATTCTCTATCCTACCAAACCTCCAACCCCTTCCCTCTCAATACTGCCACTGAGACTGCTGCACTTTTAAATAAACACTTCATAGAAACAATTCAAAAGCTAACTTAACCAAGTCCCACTGCCTCTATGTTACCCATACTCCCCAATCCCTCTCCCCCCATTTCATTCTCCTTTCAACCAGTCCCCATTGCGTTCATCACAACACAACTAAGTAAACTCAAACCTTGCTCTCCCTCTATTGATAAATTACCTCCCTACTTCCTTAACATCACTGCCAAATCCATTGCTTACCCAGTCTCTAGCTTTATAAATTGTTCTATTACAGAAGCCCTTGTCCCAGACATTTGGAAAGCCTTCTTCACAATCCCTCTCCACAAAGATGGTAACTCCAGCGACCCATCCAACTACCATCTCATTGCAATACTCTCCCCACTATCAAAAATTCTTGAAAAATGTGTCCACACCCAGCTACTTAAACACTTGCTGGACAACAATCTTCTTACGCCCATCCAGCATGGATTTAGACCTCAGCACAGCACATCTACTGCACTACCCTCATTTACCCAAACTGTAGCAGAAACCCATGATAACAACCACCTAGTTTTCTGCCTATTCCTTGATCTCTCCAACACCTTCAATACAGTCTCTCACACACCAAAATTATATTTAAATGTTCTGATTTCCATCTCTCTCCACCACTATAAATTGGTTCTCTAGTCACTTATCTAACAGACAGCAATCTGTACGCTGGCAATCTATCACCTCCCCATTTCTACCTGTCAACACAGGCATTCCCCAAGGCTCTATCTTGGGTCCCCTCTTGTTTAATATCATTATAAACAGACTACACTCTGCTACTAAGTACTCTACTGTCTTACAATCTGCCAATGATTCAACCCTTATCACCACCACCCACAAATTTCCAGAACTCCTTGCCCATACCCGAGACACCTTCACCTCTGTCGAAACCTGGCTCACCAAAAACCAACTAATATTAAATTAAAAAAAAACTAAGCCTTTACTTTTCCTGACTAAAACAACTGTACACCTTAAACCTTCCTTCTCATTTACCTGTCTCAGCAATACTATCATCACACCTGAACCCTTGACTAAATTACTTGGTGTAACTATTGATGACAAACTAAAATTTGACACTCACATCAACCAGTGCATTAAATAATAATCAAAAACTTGGACTTCTATACTGTAATCACAAACTGCTCTCTCCCTCTACTAAACCCTCACTTGCTACGTCAGTTCTGTTACTCTGTCTTCTATATGCAGCCTTCAGTCATCTCTCCTCTCTAAATTAGAACAAACCTACCACAAAATAGCTAGATTCTCCTCCAATCTACCATATAAATCCCACCACTGTCTTGCTCTTAAGTCTTTATTATGGCCTGAATTTCAAAAATGACTTCTACTTCCACAACTACACATTACACACTCTGTACTCTATAACCCCACTTCCTGTCCCTCCATGTCTAACATCGTATCACCCTATAACCCCACATGTCAGCTTCGCACATCTGACAAACATCTTCTAGACATCTACAAACCTGCTAAAATATAGGCAAGTCCCTCTATAAATTCTCTGTCGCCCATTCCTGGAATAACCTTCCCCTTAATACAAGAAGTATCCCTCATAAAGCCCAATTTAAACACAAGCTTAAAAACTACCTACTAAACACCTGGTTCTGTCCATGTCAAACTCCTACCTGATACTATACAGCTCTCTTCCTAATTTCTTCTTCCTCACTCTAAGCATACATCTTATTTTTTTCTACTTGTCTCTCTAATACTTCCTTTACTTTCTTTACTCTACTCCCTTATTCTTGTAAATACTTCTAAACATGGAGTTTTCAGCTGTTACCTGTATATATTTTGACATATTGAACTTATTTAATGTTATGTACCTGATTTTTTTATACATCTTGAACAAAACTGTGTAAAAATTTGTTTCCAACTCTTCAAGGTATAACTAATTGAAACTATATCATTGTAAACATACTATTTTTGTGATATGTTTGTGATACTTCTGTGGTATTGTAACTTGTATCTGGAACTTTTCTCCTCGGGTCTTCACTGAAAATGGGCCCTTGGGGACTAACCCCGTTAACCAATGACAATAAATAAATAAATAAATAAATAACTGATGAATGCAAGTTATTTCAGTAGTACAGGACAAGGAAGGCTACATTACCGGCAGCTTCCAACAGTGTATATCAGAAGACAAACTCTGCCTAACAATAATAAAAGGTGTTATTTAAGCAATAACCCATGCCTGGGTGTGGGTAATGCTGGATTTACCCACAGTTGGTGTGGTTTGGTCACGAGGGTGAAGCCCGAGTGGCCAAAGACAACGGTGGGTAAATCCAGCCTTACCCACACCCAGAAGTGGGTTATTGCTATTATACAATGACATTATTTCAGAAAAAAATACTTACTTTTCTTAAATAATGGCATTGTATAATGCCTCCGTGCTGCCCTTCCGCAGCTGTCTGGTATTCTGCGGCAGTTCTGATGTACTGCGCATGCGTATGCTTACACAGTACATCAGAGCTGTGGGTGGAAGCAATGGAGAAAGCAAGATCTCTGTTGCTTTTTAGAAACTGTCTCGCTATGTTAAAGGAGTTTAACATAGCGAGACAGCTTTAAAAAAAGCAACAAAGATCTTCTTTTCTCTGTTGCTTTTTTTAAAGCTGTCTCGCTATGTTAAACTCCTTTAACATAGCGAGACAGTTTCTAAAAAGCAAGGGAGATCTTGCATTTTCCATTGCTGTAAAAAAGACTTATACTAATGGAAAAAGTCCGGGTTACCGGACCTTTTTCTATTAGTATAAGTCTTTGATTTACAACGTGAACGCTGAGCAATCAGCGTGCATGTTTTGGAATATTAATGGGGGGGTCGTTGTATAATGAGAGTTCCTTATCAGAAGTAAATAAATTTACATCTGTAGGACCTGTCAGAATTCCTGCAGTCTTGATAAGAGGTTATATAGTACTTTACCTCCAATTTTGCTCACAACTGTTAATAATCTAAGTCTCAAACAGTGCCAGAGATGTGAAAAACATCATATTTTACTATGAAAGTAAAAAAAGGGTAAACCAAATAATATATCAAATTATAGAGCTGTGAGTCTGATTCCTATAATGAGTAAATGCTTTGAAAGTTGTGTAACTGATTTAATACTTAATATAATGACATAGGAATTACTGCTTTAGAAAAAAACTTGGATTCATAAAGGAAATGTCTGCCCTAACAAATTTAGTGGAATATTATGATCAGGCCACTATAGCCAATGACTTCCATTTATTTTGTAGTACTATCTTTCTTCACCTAGCACCGCCATTCATCTCACTAACATGACAGAGAGTTGAACAGCATAGGGTATAACATATATATTGTTTGTTGGATAACTGGTTGACTTACTGGCACAACACAAAAGTAGTCATCCATGGATTTTCATCAAATACTTTAGATGTATACAGAGGGGTACCACATGGATCGGTCCTGGAACCATTATTGTTTAATCTTGTCTTTTCTTCTATTCCAAGACAAAATTAATTTTGGGTGAATAAATATGCAGATGACTGCAAAACTGGTCTCATTACAGTCAGTGGTAAGGATTATCAAGACAGCAACTTGTATTTTACTAATATCACTAAGTGAGCATCAGACATTGGTGTTTCTTTTAGCACAAATACATGCAAAATCATATATTTTGGAAAACATCACCTATGGAAAATATCTATCTTGAATGTCCACTATTAGAAGAGGTTTCTGAGCAAAAAAATTTGGGCCCAACAATTAATAACAGTTTATCTTTATCGTAGCCTTGATTTGATTATCATAAAGGCTTTCAGACAATTAGGAGCTATGCTGAAAAATGTCTCTGAAAGGGAAGTATGTAGATTGACTAAATTGTATAGATATTTTATTAGGCCAGTATTAGAGTATAATAACTCATTTTTCATGTGTGCATTTGGCAGTTGAAAAGGCTGGAATCCCTTAAAAGAAAATTCACAAAGAGAATTCATAGGTTCATAGGTCCTTTTCAAGCCTAGCCATGCATCCCAAATCTCTGACAAGTTCTGATACCCTTGATAATTGTAAGCAGAGGTTTTGGAGATGAAACATTTTCAAGCAGGGGCCTGGGAGATGAACCATTTACAGGTTGCCTGTGTCCATTAGAGACATAGGTGCCAAACCAGGCATGAATTTCTTGTTCCCCATCCAATTGTCCAAGTTGCACTTGAATTGGGTTAGGAAGGAACTCTGCTTCATGCAGATGGGAGCCTGTTCCATAGACAGGGTAGTTTCTGGGATACATACCTGTCTCTCCAGCAGGTCCTATTTATATCACAGGCAAGGTTTAAGTCTTTAGAATGGGTAATTCTGCTGCTGTTTGTTTTGCGGATATGCAGGAGGTCCATCAAAGTGGGGTCTGACAATGACCTACATGCCAGGCACAGATCTCCCCTCAAAAGCCTGTAGGAGATAGAATACAGGGATAGGGCCTTAAGGTGGGCTGCATAGGACATTTTACTTGCGTCCTGTCTTGTCGATACGATAGCAGGGGTGGATGACTTACCAAATCATACTATTATGCATTTCTTGGCATTTAGTTTTAGTCCATGGCTCTGGCACCAGTTGTTTGTCTATGTCAGCCCCTCCTAGAGAACATTTGTGTTAGTGTGGGATTCAATGACAACTCCTAATTTGCAATCATCTAAAAATGTAGTCAGCCAGAGACCACTGACATTGGCCTTGACTTCAGAGAAGTAAATGACAAAAAGGAACAGATGGTCCAAGGACTAATCCCCGTGGGACTCCACTTCTGACTACCCTCTTTGTAGAGGTGGGCTCCCCAATTCTAACTTTCTGGGTCCTGTCTGTGAGCCAGTTGACTATCCACTGGGTGACATATGAGTTTGCACTAACCTCTTGAGTTTGTCAAAAATGCCTGAGCAGGGTATTGTGTCAAATGCCTTGGCCAGGTCAAGATAGGCAGTGTGAACCAGTTTACCTCATCCATTGCTTTGGTTACTTTCTCAAAGAAGTCCACCAGGTTGAGTAGATATGATCCGCCCTTGACAAAACCAAACTGGGTTGGGTCTAGTGTCTGGAGGTTTACTATATCTCTTTTGATCATTTCCATGATAATTCTTTCAATGGCTTTACATATAAGACGAGAGAGACTTATGGGTCTGTAGTTTACAGGGTCTGTAGATGGCCCAACTTTGTGCATAGGGATGACTGTTGCTGTTCTTCATTCATGAAGTACGAAGCTTGTTTGGAGGCTACAGTTAAATATTAATTCCAGAGGCCCTGATAGGTCATGTTTCATGCTATTTAGAAGGCATCCTGGGATATTAGAAACAAATATGACTCCAAACAGTACCACAGCTTGAAGGTAGCAAATCTTTAGTGTAACAAACAGGTGAGCACTTTCAGAAATGACTTTCTTTTTCAGACCATAAAACAGAATGAAAAACACGTTTAAAATACTAAGAAATGCCAATCGTGAAAAGAAGGAATGACATAATTTCCTGAAATCATTGCTAACTGCTACATCCAATTTATAAAACCAAGAATCTTCCAACTAATCAATAAACTCTAAAAGAACCAAACCTCCATAGAAGCAACACCCTGTTAATGTCTAAGTGGGTTACTCTTTAGAAATGGTTTTAATGTTAGTTTCTCATTAAGTCCAGGTTCTATATAAGATTTAAGGAAAAGAATCCACGTTTGCTCCTCAGACTCCTTCCCCATCTCAATTTTTCTTATGAATTAATTCTAAAACAAAAAACTTAAAGCAATGTTCCTATCCCTTCTCTTTCATATGCCTTGACAAAGCACTGGTATCTCCCCCCTGTGAACATTGTTCGCATGTTTGAGTATTTTCTCTTTTGGGCTGCAGTTAGTCATGCTAATGTAAAAGGCACTACATGTGCCACAACATGCCATATAAATCAAATCTGTACTCCTACAATTTGCAAAAAAAATCAAACTCTTAACTTGAAACCTGTAGGTTCATTATAATAAGATGTGCATGTAAAAATAACATTACATGCTCTACATGTCCTGCACATAAAAGTGCCACTGCATTCAGAGTCTTGTCTATGAAGTCTATTCACATTTTTGTAGCACAATTGGCTTTCGATTGACAGATTATTCCTAAAACTAAATTTTGGGTTAGTATCAATCACCTTGATAATCTCAGAGTCTGCTAAAAGAATTGGCCAGTACTTTCTCATCACTTCACATACCAAGTTGATATCATTAGAATAGGTAAAAAACAGTCTATTCCTGGTATTACCCAAAGTGGTTTCATTGTTCCCAGCAAGACTATTATTGCTTCTACATGAAAAATAAGGTTTTCCCTTTGTATCCCTACTAGTCAGCATTTCTTTAATACGGGTAACTATATCAACCGTTCTATACCCCCTCTTAATGAAATCCTCCCTCATATTAGAAAAGGGCTTGATTCAGCTCAGCATCCACACTATGTAACCTCATGAGCCTCAAAAACTAACCCGTGAGGACATTCTTTGTAATATGCCCTGGGTGTATGCTAGACGTATGTAAGAGTGTGTTCTTCTTACAATCCTTCCTATATAAACTAGTATTAAGTTGTTTCAATTAATTTCTCTTGACTGTAACATCAAGAAAATCAATACATTCAGCTAACTGCATTTAAGGAACACAGTAGCACTGTGTAAGAACTCCACAAAATCTACAAGATGCTCTCCCTTGTCACCCAATATGATAAAAATATCACTCACAAAGCATCTGTAGAAATATATTGACTTAAAAAAGATGTTGTTTGTAAATACTTTCTCATGTTTCCATAGTGTCAGAAATAAATTTGCATACGTATTGGCACACGCAGTGCCAATAGCTACACCCATTCTCTCAATGTAGTATTTTTCCTCAAATATAAAAGCATTATTCTCTAATACAAGCTCTAAGAGGGTACAAATCAGCTCAGCTTGATATAACAGAGAGCAAGTTCCCAAAGCTTCAGGGCACTGAAGACTAGCAATGTTAACATGGAATACAGCTTTACAACACAATCTTGCCCTACAGGAATATAAACTAGATCAGGCTGTCTTCCAAGATTTGATCTATCTGGGGAGAGTTCCTCAGGTAGATCTTTTTACCTTCTCTCTAAACAGTCACCAGGGGTAGATTTCCTAACACTGTTATCACATCCTGGTAGGTGGACAGTTACAGGTTCCCCAGCAGCATGACCATGACAATACCTGCTCTACTTCTAGGCTATGGATCTAACTTGTAATTTTCTGATGGTTTATACAGTGGTCTGTACAATGTCTTCTAAAATGATTTATACAGAAACATTTCTGAAACATGGTGCTGACCTAACTGCTACCCTAGTGGATTGCTTCCCTACTGTGCTTGTAAAGGTTATTACAATGAGCCATCCAGTCAGACAGGATCTGTTTAATGACTGGTAGGCCTTCCTGCTTTCCTTGAATGAGACAAACTCTTGTTTTTTTTTAAACAAGAAACATCTTTATTAAATTATCGCATATGACATAGGCAATCATACATTTATACAAATGAAAACAAACCATATTGACATAATTTTAGTTGCAAACATTATACATCACTTTACAAACCATATTGATGTAATTATACATCACTTGCAGTCTATCCAGTCACTGTCAAACATTACATAGCTCATTCATATCCTGCCTTCTTTTAAAGCTCATTCCTTCACTACATGTATTGTTCCCACAATTCCTATTTTCTTCTATGGAATTTGCTCCTACCCTTTTCCAAAGCTCCCAATTCCAGTTGTCTTATCTCTTTGTTGTTGTTGTTGTGTCTTTCAGCTTATCCTGGTTAGGGGTTGCCACAGCGGAACTCAGGTCCGCTAATGTTTGGTAGTGGATTTTTATGTGCCGAGTTACCAGCCCTGACGCACAACCTTCAACGAAGGCACGCTCATTCACGCATGCCTCCACACAGAAGACGGTCTAGCTGAGAATCAAACGGGACAATGTCTTGCTGTGAGGCGAAAACGCTACCGCAGCACCACTACCGCAGGTCTCTCCAGTTGTCTTATCTCTGTTACTATAAAATAAGACAAAATCCTGATCTGTTTTCTTGAATTGTTTGTTTTCCTAGTACAGCATCCAAGTTGTTTGAGTACACCCAGAATATGCAAAAATGTCTACATCACTTTGGCTGTTGCATAAAATACTATCAGGAGAATAGCTTAAGAAACACTGCTGATGCCACTTCTAGGCCAAAAAAGATTAGTTCTGAGTGATACCCTTCCATTTTATTTATTTACATGTGTTTACCAGGAAAGACCAACTGGACTGTAAAATATTCATTTTCAGCATGGGTCTTAGGAGAAAAGAGTCAGCATTGCAATGGTTACAATGTGAAAACAAAAATATTGTGATTAGATTAAAAGATAATACAGAGTCACATATATAGCGGCAATCAGAGTAACAAAACTACATGCTTGGATAATGTTATATAAGCAAACACAGCATGGTTAAAAATAGGTGATTATAGTGCTAGACTAGTACAATGAAGATTAGACTGGGTGAAGACAAATGTTTTTTAAAAAAGGTGAATTAATGAGACAGAGGTATACAAAAGATGGTGGAACAGAGGTGTAATAAAGCACAGCTGTGAAATATATTGTATGTGAGAAGATGCAGTAAAAAGTGGGAGGAATAGAAGAATGTTGGAAATTAGTATATTCTAAGGGGAAGTATAAAGTTCATATATACAAATATACATTATGAACATAGTAACTAGACTAAGGCTGAGATTATGTTTGAAAACTATCCTGGAAGACTGTCAAGGCTCTATAAATGTGATTATGGAATACTTAAGTTGGTTAACAGATTTTACAGATGTAAAAGCAATTTAAAAATGTCCTTGCCAGGAAATGTAGTTTTAATACTAAGGTATTTGAGGGCTCAGATTGAGATAAAGCCAGTTTCAGCAGCATAATGTTCAGATCACGTGAAGGAGAAATATGTACTTTTAGAAGTCTTATCTGCTCACTTCCTTAACAGAAGGTCTTTACAGATGGTAGTGATATAGCCTGAAGTAAACAAGCAAATGTTGCTAAAACATGCTCTTTGCTAGGTGTTTGTGCAAGGCTAGAATCAAATAAATGATTTAAGTAGCCTACTGACCATAGGGCGAGGTAACATAAAGGATCTAGACCTCATGACACAGACCAAGAAACAAATGTCTTCCACTTTTGAGTGTAAGATTTTATTGGCTTCCTTTAAGATGTTTAGTACTTGAGTGGAAAAGTTGTTACTGTTAGAAATCAAAAATCTACCCCCAGTCTGGTAGTTTCATTGTTTAGAGAATGCAATACAGTACATAGCCTGTTGTCGAACCAGTAAGGATTTATGTTGAGGCAATGGCAGAAGAATGGTACAAGTGTGATCAGACTCATTAACAGATAATGACATGGCTGCCCTAATCAGGGAGGAGCTATTACTAGTAGATTGGCCCTTTCTTATTTTGCTCTTGGCACCTTCTGCATCAGAGGAAAATGAAGGAAGGCATACATTACGGTTTAAGTCTATGTGACAGAGAAGAATCCATAGTCCAAACTGTGTTTTGAGGAATTAAAAAGCAAAACAATTTGACTTGATTGTTGTGATACGTAGCAAGCAGGGCAACTTTTAGAATGTTTCACATTTGTACAATATTTTGTAAAAATCAGGGTCTAGTTTACATTTGTGTGCCAGTGTTATTTTCTTTCATAAGGCATTCATTAACTGATTTTGCAAACATTGAATATGAATTGCTCAAAGATGCAGCTGTAATACTATCTCACAGATCTGTACTGAATTTTTTGCAAAGTTGGGAGACTGTAGCTCCTCCTTGTTTATGTGCCACAGTGATGTAGCATTGCCTGTTTTGATCTGAAGATGTCTTGTCCGAAAACTATCCCAGAAGGGTTTCCAGGGCCATTTAAACTGATGAATGTGTCTTCTCTTGCAGAGAACAGCTGCACTGTACTAACAGGTTGCTGAAGTGGGCTCCCTAACTTAATCTATAGAGTATGCTTTAGATACTGGGTTTCAGATGGGGAAAGTAATCTAATTATGACTGATATGGTTGGAATATCTGTCAATCACAGGGCCTGATTCTTTACGTATTGAGATGCCTCTTGATTTTTTGTCATTTGAAATTTCGAATGAAGGACTAAGAGAATGCAAAAAAAAAAAAAAAAACTACCCACATTTTTGTTTTTGGTTTGTGATGTACAGGGTTTTCACCCTTGGCTATAGCTTTAATTTTCAAAATACCCCACAGGTCTCAGAAACTGTCTTGTTATGACAAATTGGTGTTGTACGAATTTATTAAGGATTGTTTGGCTTTTTTTGTCCTGAGTAGGAAAATGTTTCTTTTGAATTGAATTTATAACTGCCCCTGGGGTAACAGAATACTTTTTTTATAATTATTACTATCCATGGAGACTGGAAGTGTGCAACTATCTGTTCTAGAAATTGAGTCAGCTGCCCTCTTGTCTTTGCGACTATGAAGTATCAAGATATGAAGAAATACTTGGAGGGTTGTGTACAAACCAAACAGCAAAGATGAAAGGTAAAAGTGAAATTAAGCTATATGGAACTTGAGGTACTTTCTGTGAAAAGGTTACCTGAGCATGTGATGCCAGGCATCCTCCAGATCCAAAGTGGCCATGAAACAATTTCACACTTTAAAGTGAAGTCTCCGGAGTCACCAACCTGAAAAATGTTGAACTTATGAACTTGCTCAGATTTCTTAAAATTTGAAATGCTCTTCAGGTATGGAACTTAGAATAGTATGGAGTAAATAACTGAACGCTGATTTAAACGTAACTTTTGTGTTGCCTTCTTAAAAGCAATTGTTTCATTAGCTGTGAGTTTTTTTTCCTTGCTGTTAAGATATTTGTGCAACAAGCTGCATTTGGGATATTTTAAGAAATAGCCTTGTTGAACTGTTTGCAGAACCTATCGGTGTATTTCTACTGTGAAACAGAAAAAAATGCTCTAAAAGCTGTCACCAGTGGGTAGCAGGGAAGAGGTAAAAAGGAGGCATAAGTAATTTCTGAGGGCTTTGGTTGCATCTTCTTTTGCCTGCTTGAGCTGTAATTGACTTACTTTGTTTTAAAGTGGATTTACTGATAAAACTAGTGAGAAAGATACTCTTTTCTATACTTTTCCCTTGCCAGTAGCATAGTTATTCTCATTCTCTGAAGTTGAAGGCGCATGTATGTCTTACGCTCACTCAATCCTGAACAGCAGGAGGCTAATTCATTTCCTAGCTTCCTGAAGTCTTGCAAGCCAAGAAATTGCTTCCTGAGAGCGATTCTTAGAATCCTGTAATGAAAGTAGGCTTAATAAGATCTGCAAAATCTAATAAATGCTACGCGTTACAAAATATGTAAAATATGAAAGCTGTTCAGTGGGCAGTGGAGCTGTATACTGGAATTTTATATTCCAGGTATAAGAAAAAATATTTCATATGCCAAAAATGACTTGTGTCACGGTCACATTGTAGTATCTATGTAAATGAGAGAATTGTCCACCTGTCAGAACGCTTTCCATTAGTAGTTCACACAGCATTTATGAAATTAACTCAGTTATTAAACTATAGCTAATAGTCATAACTGGTTTACCAAAAAAAGCATTTATATCTCAGAATGCCTTCACATAACTTACTATGTTTCAGTGTAATTTATTTAATACCCAGTGCTTGCATATATCACTCCTAATGTGTCAATATCGCAGTCCATGTTTTTGCATTTTTAGTGTAAACACTGAAAGTATATAACATTGTTCATAACTTTTTGGAAACATTCCTTAATAACTGCAGGTCTGTACATCCAGTGTTGACCATTTCAGTATCCATGCTTAGCAAATCATATCAGCTTTTAGAAAACACATTGTCTGCTTTAGTTTTAGGTATGCATCTGTACCAGGACTTTAGAAATTAGACTTCAAAAACACTGACTATTATAGTCATTTCAGTACAGGGAAGTCTCCTGTAGGGTTGAGTACACTCTTGCAGGATACAAAGGAACTCTGTTTTCCTGATGAGTATACTCTTCATAGGAAGTAATGGGTGAAATGATCTTATTTTACCCTCCTGTTCCAAATGAATAATATTTTCATATGGCTGGCCAGACAAAACTCTTGTGTTACTTGGGTGTTAATTGGTCTGCCACTTGCAATTCTCATTGCAAGAATGTGTTCTGAGTCACTCTCATCTTCTCAATACTTCCCTGACATGGCAGCTCTTGATCTATAGCATAATATGCAGACTTCATTGTCTGAAACCCAGTTTTATATAATCTATCAAACAATTTCTCTGTTCTCTTTCTAACATTACTACCAGGAACTGAAGCAAGCTTTCTTGTGCCTGCTCTGAAATGTACCTTTGGTAAGAAACCATATCAACTAAGACGCAGTGACCTCTAAAAGCTGAGTTACTAGATGTGCATATTTTCCCCATATTTATTT
The DNA here is from genome assembly GCF_019279795.1 of Protopterus annectens. Lineage (NCBI taxonomy): Eukaryota > Metazoa > Chordata > Ceratodontiformes > Protopteridae > Protopterus > Protopterus annectens. The sequence goes on along the minus strand of NC_056740.1, from coordinate 166,724,063 downwards.
AGCATCTTACAAACCTTATAAAAGGGAAAAGATACAACAGGGACAGCTTTCCCCATTTTGGTTAAACATAGATAAAGAAATAGTAGTGGAATCTGCTTTACATGAATTGAATAAATCATGTCTATCTAGCAGTGACTTACACACCCTGTCAGCTTTTTCAAGGGTAGAGGTCCATGCATCAGGGCATAATTCTCTTTTAAAACTTCATAAAAAGTCTAGTAAACTTGAAGTACTTGTTCACTTTGAATCTGGGAGCCATATCATCTCTCTCTCTCTGTGTCTCTTTTCTGGTGAAAAGGAAATTCTCTACAGGCCAATTAAACTAACCCTATAAACTATACATCCAAGAATGAAATATTCTCTGGTGGAGATCTTGAATATTAAGTTGAAGAATTCTTCTAATCAACTCCAGATATGTGAGAAAATGGATTTGCATCATACAAAATATCCTTTACTATTAGAATAGGGAAAATAATTATTTACTTTCCTCTTTGTCCTTTTGAACCTTCATATATACTTGAAAAAGTTTATCCTTTTATTCATAAATTAATTTTAGCCCACCAAAAGTACAAATGTAGGTCTACACTGTTTTAAAACACAGTCTAGCAAAAACAATAATCAAAGAAATATTGCCTCAAGAGTGGAGTTGTATAAAATGCAGGTACTGAAGGTCTACACCAGTTAAACACAGATGAAGAGATATGTTCATCCATCATTGGAATTCTAGCATCTAACATGATCTCAGGGGATAATAACATAGGAGATGACAAAGGTGCTATACTAGTGGATTGTCTCCCTACTGTGCCTTGCAAAGGTATTACAGTGAGACAACCAGTTAGACAAGATCTGCTTAATGTCTAGTAGGCCTTCTACCTTTCCTTGAATGAGACAAAATCTTGATCTGTTCTCTTGACTTTGTTTTTCTAGTACAACATTAAAGTTGTTTGAGTACATCCAGAATATGCAAAAATGTTCTACATCACTTTGGCTGTACAGAGAGGAGAACATCGATACTTTTACTAATGTCTTCATATCCCCTTTTGGGAAAATCATTTGCATTACAGTAACCCTCCTTAAAATAGGGTTTGAATTGATGGTTTGATATTTTTCATCTATTTTGTTACCTATTTTAAATGTTCATCTTTGCTAAGTTTACCCCTTTATCTTTCTTCTCGTTTCATATCTAACTCCTTGTTTTCAGTTTAAATATAAAAATGTTGCAAAACATGGTTTAGAATACAAACTGGCAGCAATTTTGCACAATCACAATACAGTATTTTATCAATATCAGATTGAAGATCATTTGAAGTAAAACAATATACTGTGAAAGAGCATGAGCCACTATACATGCAAATTTAGTCTGATACTAGCATGGAATGTATGGCAAAAGAAGAGGTGAGAAGAAAAGAGGGGTCCTTGCAATGCTGGCTTCATATCAGTGCCTTATGCACCAACAAAAGTTCGAAGAAATGCTGGAAGACAGCATGCAGCCTTCATAAGGAAATGAACATTAGCCGACAAAAACTCTGACCAGGACAGATGATCAAAAAGCTGGGTAGAATTAACTGTTCTGATTACTCTCCTTAAATAAGACTGATAAAGTTTTCAAAGTTTGCTAAATGAGCATTCACATCAGTGGCAGAAAAATTTGTTAGGTATCTTCCCTAGGACTGGCCAGTTGCTGGAGAAGATATGGCCAGTGGACTGATATCCCCTTTGAGGTTTATCCCAATTATATTATGATTTCTGTCAGCAATGATCCTTATAATGAACATCTGCACTTACAGCAGGACTGCCTTATTTACCTGAACCTTCTGAAGATAAATTGACATATACAAGAGTCACTATCCACAGGTGACTGGACCCAAACCTCAATGGATGGTTGGTGGTTGGTGGGTAAGCAGAGGATGTGTAGTTCATTTCCATCTCATATGTAAGTTACATTAATATACAGATTTTAAAGAATACTATTGGTGTACCTTCTTCTTTCGGCTGCCCCCATTAGGGGTCGCCACAGAGGATCAACTGTTACCATTTTTTCCTGTCCTCTGCATCTTGTTCTGTCACACCAACCACCTGCATGTCCTCTCTCACCACATCCATAAACCTCATCTTAGGCCTTCCTTTTTTCCTGTTTCCTGGCAGCTTCATCCTTAGCATCTTTTTCCCAATATACTCTGCATCCCTTCTCAGCACATGTTCAAACCAACGTAATCTTGCCTCTCTGGCTTTGTCTCCAAACCTTCCAACCTGGGCTGACCCTCTAATATACTTATTCCTAATCCTGTCCATCCTTGTCACACCCAGTGCAAATTTTAACATCTTCAACTCTGCCATGTCAAGCTCTGACTCCTGCCTTTTTGTCAATGCCACTGTCTCCAACCCATATAACATAGCTGGTCTCACTACCCTCTTGTAGACCTTCCCTTTCATTCTTATTGGTACCCGTCTGTCACAAATCACTCCTGACACTCTTCTCCACCCGCTCCATCCTGCCTGTACTCTCTTCTTCACCTCTCTTCCACACTCCCCATTACTCTGAACTGTTGATCCCAAGTATTTAAACTCATCCACTTTCGCCATCTCTACTCCCTGCATCTTCACCATTCTTCTATCCTCTCTCTCATTCACACACATATATTCTGTCTTAGTCCTGCTGACCTTCATTCCTCTTCTCTCTAGAGCATATCTCCACCTCTCCAGGGTCTCCTCCACCTGTTCCCTACTCTCACTACAGATCACAATGTCATCTGCAAACATCATAGTCCACAGGGACTCCTGTCTGATCTCATCTGTCAACCTGTCCATCACCATTGCATATAGGAAAGGGCTCAGAGCTGATCCTTGATGCAATCCCACCTCCACCTTAAACGCATCCATCACTCCCACCGCAGACCTCACCGCTGTCACACTACCCTCGTACATATTCTGCACCACTCTTACATACTTCTCTGACACTCCCGACTTCCTCATACAATACCACAACTCCTCTCTAGACACCAAGTCATATGCTTTCTCTAAGTCTACAAAAACACAATGCAACTCCTTCTGACCTTCTCTGTACTTCTCCATCAACACTCTCAGAGCAAACATGTATCTTTATTGTTTCAACTAACATCACACAAATGCAGGTCCATCTTCTCTGCTTCTTCCTCCCTTTGTCTTCTTTAAATCGATTTATATCATTTTGTTCCGATACGACTTCTGGCAGCTCATTATACTTGTCTACTACCCCATGTATGTGGAAGTTCCTTCCCATGTCTGATTCAAATATATTTGCCCTGAACTTGTCATTTTTGTCCCCTCCTGCTCCTTGTCCTTCCTTCCTTCCTTCCTTCCTTCCTTCCTTCCTTCCTTCTGTTGCCCATTTCTTCCCTCTCAATCCATCTATTTAATCACATACTATTTAATATTATTTTGTGTACCCATACCATACCCCTTTCTTCTAGCTGGTACATATCAAACTTCCTAAGCCTTTCTTCATAACTCAAACCCTACAGTCCTTTTACAATCCTTAGCGGCATCTTTAGACTCTTTCTATCATATGTATCTCCTTTTCAATGCAGTTTCCAGAACTGCACAAAGTACACTGGATGTGGTCTCCCTAAAGTACTTACTGGAGGATTATTCATTTGCTTTTTGGGTTTACCCCCTTGCTATAAATCCCAACATCCTATTAGCCTCATTATCACCCTCTCACTATATTCCTCGTGATTCATTCTGGCAGAGACCAATCCCTGCAGGCCCTTTGCCTTGTTTATTTTCCAAACCTGTTACTCCTATGAAGTAATAATTAAGGCCATTATGTATTCTAGTTGGGTACTGATCTCAGCCTATTCTAGCAAATATAAGCATTTTACAATTGCTCTCTTATATGACTAATATATAATCCAGTTACCGAATTACATTTTTTTAATAAATCTGCTGCTGAGAAAAAAACATACATAAAAAATTCAACTGTACATACCTTGAGGCAAAAGGTTACCTTATGGTCAGTCACATACAGGTATGCTAGTCCCGCAGTTACAATGCACAGAATGCCATTGGACATGCATACCTGTTCGCATGTATGCATACTTCCTTTAAGGATGTTTGGAATCATCACAGTACCATTGTATATGTACAACAGTGGGAAGTCAGTGATGTTGAAGAATGGATGGGCACAATTATATTTCGGGTCAATCTTACATTTCTTTTCATGGACCATGTGGGAAAAAACTAAACCAAATCATGTATATAGTACAAGTGGTCCAAGAAAAAGACCAAATACTGATGCTTCACAAATTCTAGACAAGAGCACAATGAGCCCAGAATGGTATGTACTATACAATGCAAAACATTGGCTTTGTATTAAAATGTCAGCACTTGTAATGGCAAGTGCTGACACATTGAAAAAAACAAACAGAATGAAAGTGCATCAGAATGGCAAATACTAACCTTTGCTCTTCTCCTTTATAGTTTTTTTTTTTTGTAAGGGGAGATCCTCTGCACTCCATGAAATTACATATACCAACTCTGAAATAGCCATATTTTAGAGCAAAGCGAATATTCTAAGAAACAGCCACCTCAGATTAAATATATGCTAGTCTGTTTTTTCATATATTTAGTCTCCATATTACAGAATTCACTGAAGTGGGTCCTAACATTTCAAATGGTTACTGCAAAGCATTACAATAAATGAATGAAAATGTTCATTACAAACTCACTGGATGTAAGGATTAAATCAAGGTAAAGTACAGTACCTCAGATAGTAGTACAGACCTACATAATCCCTCTCTAAGTTGATTTGCTCCTTCGGTGTAACACACATTTAAAAACGCATAGTGCTGGGTTTGTTGGTTGAGTTTTTAATATATGCCTGCACTCAGCAACATCACACAAAATGTTTTACCCTAAAATTCTGTTAAGAGCCACTAGAACTTACCTGTAAAAATGATCTCAGGCCAGGAATGGCTTGTACATCCTGTTGTAGGGGCTACCATTCCACTGGTGTCAGTACCAGCAGCAGGAATGGTACAAGGAGAAAAGCTAGGCAGTGGACATTCCTAGACAGCTGGTCTGTGTGAAAAACGAAAATCAGTATTGGAAAATGTAAACAATCATTGATTGAAGTGAATACTGGATTGCACTTAATGTGAACACCACCTTTTCTTCAAAAATGCAGCATACTTCCCAGTGGTGTTACCCAAAGTATTTTATTTCATATCAGGCCACCAGATAAATCTGGCCAAAAAATTAGGTATTTTCCACTTTCTAAAAATATGAGACACAAGATGTGATAACAGAAAAAAAAGCTTTCAGTTTTTTGTATAAACATTATATACATTCCTTGTTTTTTTTAAGTGAAATGTTGCATGCTATTAAAATGTGTAACAGTTCAACATAATGATATAAAGAAAAGCTTTGGATTAACTTATAAAAATAAACTCAGCAATAATTTGAAACATAACCAGGTGATAAAAAATAAAACAGTGATGACCCACATTAGTAAAACAATGACTGGGAAATAATGCATTGCCAGTGCTGTAAACTATACAATTTCCCTTGCCGCCCCTCAAGACATATTTATTTATTTTATTTATTGACATTTGTTAACTGGGTTTGTCCAACTGGGCTTGTGGCCCATTTTTAGTGGAGACCCGAGGAGAAAAGCTCCAGTAGTACATTTTTAAACAAGTACAATTTTAAACAATATTGATATAACAGCAGTTATAGCAAAAAGATTCACATATGTTGGGTTACATGTATAAAGTTAAAGTTGCATTAAAAAGAAGCTTAGTAACATAATTTTACATTGATATAGTTCAATAGGTCAACAATAAAAATTTTTTGTTTGTATAAAATTATGCAAATGCATAGTAGACACATTGGAGAGAGAGGTATAATGAGGTACTAAGTATGGTCCTTTAGAGGGTATATAAAGGGAAGGAAGACTACGTGGGGTCATGGCAAGGGCAGGTCCTGGAATTGAGAAAATAAGCTTTTAGTTCATTTTTAAAGTGTGAGGTGTGGGAGATTGAACGTAAGTAAAGGGGAAGTTTGTTCCAAGCATGGGCAAGGGAGTGTTTGTAGAGTAGTTTGCCTACTGACTTTTTTGGGTGGTAGATATCAAGTAATTGTTGGTTAGAAGTACAGAGGGTCCGGGATGGGATGTAGATGGAGACTAAGGAAGATAGAGATGGACAGAGGGAGGTTTTATAAAGAATAGAGTGTAGCATATGAAATTGATAAGATAGTAGAAACTGGGGAAGTTCTAGCCATTGAAAAGAGTTTAAAGAAATGCAGTGGTGTGAGTTGTATGGGGAGTTAGTAATGAATCTGGCTATTTTATGGTAAGTTTGTTGCAGTTTGTTTAGAGTGGAGGCCTGGATATTGGTAAGAACTGGGGCAGTGTATAAGAGAGAGGGGAGGAGGAGGAGTGCCTGGCCCAGGGTAAGTCTAGCTTCAGGGGTTAGGAATTTTTTGTTCCGATATAGCAGACCTAGTTTCTGGTTTGTTTTTTTATACACTGGAGTATGTGTAGGTTGAACTTTAGTTAGTCATCGATAATGACCTCTACGAGTTTTGTGTGGGTGTCAGGTTGGATAGTTATAATTATTATTATAATTATACTTATAATACAAACTTTATTTATTTTATTTTGCTTTGTTTACTGAGTTTGTCCAACTAGATTTAATCAAAATACCATTTTCAGTGGATGCCCAGGAAGAAAAGCTCAAACATATTACAAACATTTTTAATCAGACACTAAGTAATTGTCATTAACAATTGTACATAGATTTGCTAATTAGATTTCATTCACATGAAATAAACTGTAGATGTTGAATACTGAGTATTTGATAAGGTATATTAGTAGGTTTGTCAAACAGTTAATAGATGTTCAGATAGTTTAAAAGTTCATTTAAACATTCAAAAACTGTTTTTTTTTCCCGTGGATAAATTGTATTTAAATTATTTTTGTGGGCTAGTAAAGAGTACTGTACATTTTAATAGTAAAAGTAGTTACTTTTTACTGCTTTTTAAAAATTTACCTGCCCATGCTTCTTAGTTTCAGCAGGAACAAAGCATCATCTTCAACTTTCCATGGAACCAACTACCGATCTTAGAGTCAGACTCAGGGAAGGGCATTTTATCTGAATCACCCTGTCAGAGATTCTCTTTTTTTCTGGGACTGTTTCCACAGTGAAAAAGTGTTTTTAGTGGAAGAACACTGAGGTTTTCCAGTTCCTCAAAAAATATTATGAACTGTTACGACTGGATTTCCCAGAACCTCCTTCCATCCCCCCAGTGCTTTCAGCATTGGGGTATGGGTTTGTCACAGCCTGTGGCTTCCCTGAAAGCCAGCCTGATGCACCTAAGTAAGCAGAGTGGAAGTACAAAGTTCCTCAGTTTTTCAAATTTTTATGCATTCGTCCCCGACCTGATCCAGCAGCCAAAGCTTTAGTTAGTCCAGCTGTGGTCAAAAATTTTAATTTTAATCCTTTCCCTTCTGGCAAGGATATTAAGACAATTGATAAGTTTGGCCAAAAAGTGCATGCTTCTGCAACTTTGATTTTCAGAATTTTGAATTGTCAGGCTCATATGTTTTATTCTGATTAAACATGAAAGTATAAGGAATGTTACCTGAAATTCCCTTCTATGAGGAAAAATCTGCTTTGTGTTGTTTAGTTTCTTCTATTTCTCGGGTCACTACTTGTTGTTTAAAGTGTGTTTAAAACTCAGTTGATACTACATCAAGGTCTGCCGCCACTGGTACTGTGTTGAGGAGGTTTGTCTGGCTGCGTTCTCAGAACCTCACAAAAAATGAGATTTTAAATTCTCCTTTGTATACAGATTTTATTTTTGGACCCTTTGCTGCAGAGGTTATCAGATTGTGTTATCAACCCAAGGAGAAGTTATAGATAGTAATTAATAAAGAGTTGAAGGATTTTATCTGGGAGGGGAAGAGGGCAAGAGTTGAGTAAGAAGTTAATCCTTCTAACAGAACAAAGTGGTTTAGGATTACCTGATTTAAAAAAAGTATTTTACAGCTGCACAGCTAAGGCTTTTATATATAACACAAGCAGAAAGCTATGATTCAAAGTGGAAAGGGAGGATGATGAAGAATGGGGGAAGCTAAGAAATAAGCAGAGAGTGGGATTTTGGATGTATATCATTAAGAAGAATAACAACAGTCATACAGAATATTAACATTCACAAAGTAGCAGAAAGCATCCTAAGAACCAAGTCAACATGGGAATGGAGAAAGGAAATTCTGCCAGTAGGGATGACTGCACTCAGAGGTACAGAGAATAGGCAACAGGGAGGTGGAATTTACTAGAGGAAGCTAGCAAAGGAACCAATGAATTGGGAAAATAATTAGATAGGGAAGGTAACAGAATGAGAAGAGGCCAAGAAGACATTTAGATTGCAGACTAGAGACTGCCTTCCCTATTAGGGATAGATATCAGAGTATAGGCAAAGAGAAAGGGATAGGAAAATCCTTAGGGAAAGATCAGCATTGGTTGAGTTTTTAATTGAATCTAGAATAGAAGCTGCTGTTAAAAAGGTATAATTAGAAGAGTATATAAAATATTACACAGTAACTATAGGAATTAATCAGATGAGGTCAGAAAACATTGGGAAGACAGACTGGATAAGCAATTCACAAAGAAACAAGAGGAGGATGTATGTATGTCTCCCAAATACACAACAAAGTTTAGAAGATTGAGGATTTTTGCATGGAAGTGTTTGCATAGGTAATTTTATACCCCAAACAGACTCCAAATAATTTTTCCTAAGGTTTCTAGCTGGTGCCAATAATATAACCAGCACCCATTCAAGGCTAGTGTTTCACTGGTTTTATAATATCTGAGTAAGTTACTTTCTTATGGCTTACCTTAATCTTGTATCAAGGTTCATTTGTTGATGACTTCCAAGATGGCTGCACATTGAGAAGAACCTTAATTTTGAATTTCACAGTCTAAAAACAGAAACCTAGCAGAGAAAGCCAGTGGATCTATATTTCTGGGTAAATTTCAGTAACCAACTAGCAAGTGCACTACCTAGATGGCAGGAAAAAAGAAATATAAAGGACCTGGAGGAAAATAGCTGCAAACATTGAGGAAAAACACTGACTGGGAAAAGTACTGCTGTTCAGAAAGAACCAGTGCAAGTTCCAGACATGGCTTCCAGTAACCTAGAGGAAAGTATAACACAGCTGCATACAGACCTGGTTAAAATAAATGAAACACTGATGCAGAATATCAACACAAACAATAAGAAAGCTGGAAAATGGAAGAAGCTTTGAACAGATATTCAGAAAAGATGACAGAACTGCAAAACTCAGAGACTGAAATGAAGAAAAGTTTGGCTGAATATGAGACTGCATAAGTAGAGATGTTTCAAAAATATTAGAATTAGAGAACAGAGGACATAGGGAAAACCTTAGATTTTCTGCTGTAGTAGAGAAGCTGGAAGGAACAGACTGTATTAATTTTGTATAATTAACAACTGGATTGGTATTCCATAACAAGAATTGTTAACTGAAAGGACACATCATGTGTACGCTCCAAACCTGGCTATGAGAAAACAACCTAGAACTTTAAGAGTAAAAATGCAGTCTTACTAGCAGAAGGTGTTGACTCTGACAAAAATGTGGCAGATGGACAAAATACTAAAAGTGAGAGACAGCAGAGTGTTTGTGGAGAATGACTACTCATTCCGCATCAGGTAAAAGGGCAATACATTTATTCCATTATAAAGGGGATGCCAAGAAGCAGGCATGAGATTCAAACTGCTGTACCCAGCCATCCTCAAAATATTTTTCCCTGGAGGAACAAAAACATTTTTTGATGAAGTACATGCTAAGGAAGAAATAAAAAAAGTTTGTCCAACAAAACATGAGCTGTGAAACAGAAGGAGATTCTGCTTCTTGTTCTTCTGGTAATAAAGACCATAGAGAGATTGTGCCAGTGAAACCTTTCCCAGTGTTTCAATGGAAAATGATTGAGAGAGAGAAAAAACATAGAAGTTGACTAGAAGAATCCCGAGTGCACTGGAGATCAAGCAGAGGCAGGGTTTGAGAGATGGAGATGAACAAGAATAGAACAAAAATTCTGGAAATATTGGACTTTCTTGGACTTTGTTAAACTTGTAGGGGACTCTAAAGCATATCATTAATGTTTGGAGACTAAAATCAGTATCCTGGAAATTGACAAATTTCAGATAACAAAGCAATAATTGTATTTGTGAAACAAGACAGAACAAGAAAATCTGGAAATATTGGACTTGTTTGGACTTTGTTAAACTTGTAGGAAACTCTAAACCATATGTCCTACTTCACAGGGTCATAGGTTCATAGGTTGGTACTAGGCTATCGGCCCTAGGGCCTACACTAGCCTAGCCATAACAATTCCCTGGCTATTTCTTCCCACACTATTTATTTCCCTGGACCCCTGTCTAGCAGGGTGACTGAAGTGATCTCCAGGGTAAATTTCCTTTCTCCCATCCAATCGTCAAGGTTCCTTTTGAAGAGGGCCAAAGAGGTGCTCTGCTTGACATGTATGGGCAGTCTATTCCAGAGTCTGGAGAGTCTCTGGGTCAGGAACCTATCTCTCCAGCATGTTTTGTTTATTGTAATGACAAGGTTTCGATCCCTGGAGCGTGTGGCTCTGAGGGATTGGGATTTCTTTAAGTGTAGCATGTCCAACAGCTCTGGGTTTGACATGGCCTTGTATGTTAAGCAGAGATCGCCTCTGAGTAGACGATATGTGACAGAGTATAGCTGGAGATTTTTAAGGTGGTCAGCGTAGGGCATCTGCTTTAGGCCTGTAATTCTTTTAGTGAGGTATTTCTGCGGCCTTTCCAGTTGTTGCAGATGTCTTGAGAGGTACATACCAAACTGGGTGTTGTATTCTATAATGGGTCTAATGAGGGATGAGTACAGTGGGACAATGACCTCCTTTTTTCTGGATGAAAAGCCCTTAGTGATGAGGTGTGCCACATAGAAGGATTTCCTGACTGTTGTGGCAATGTGGTTATCGAAAATGAGACCACTGTCCACCTGTGTCCCTAAGTCTCTTATCACACTTTCGGTGTTTAGTGTAATGCCACCTATGTGGTAATTCATGGGTACATTTTTCCCAAAGGGGATAACTATACATTTCTTGGCATTGAGCTTGAGCCCATGGCTCTGGCACCAAGTATCTGTTTCTGTAAGGCCCTTTTGTAGAGTATCCACGTCATTTGGGGATTCACTAATGGCTCCCAGTTTGCAGTCATCTGCGAACTTTGTTAGCCAGAGTCCCTTAGTGTTGGCCTGTATGTCAGAGAAGTAGATGCCAAACAAGAGCAGTCCCAGGACTGAACCCTGAGGTACTCCACTTGTAACTTGTCTGGAGATGTCATTAATGTTTGGAAAAATACTCAGGAGAGGGGAAGAGGAGGAAAAGACTTAACTATAAGTAAAATAATTTCTTTTCTTAACAGTATTACTTAAGTGGTACATGATTTTCTCTGCATGTTATAAAGTAAAGTTTTTTTAGTTATTTTTAAGTGTAATGGGGATAGTAATGTAAATAGGTGTTTCTGTTTATTCCTTTTGTTTCTTTCTCCCTTCTTCTCTCTATCTCCTTGTTTAGTTTTAAGAAATGTAGGCACTGCAATGTAAAAAAAGGGGGGTCTGCTTAAAAGAGCATGACAAAAGAAAAATTAGGTTGCTTTTTCTCATTCTTGCATAGTGGAATGGCTGTGTTAGCTTTATATAGTAACAAGTTTTGACAGAAAGCAAGTAAATGAAAATGAATATTGAATATTACAAGGTCTTTATTCAAGTAAACAGTCCTGCATCTGGTTCTCATGTCACTATCAGACTATCTGATGAAGAGAAATGGCTTGGAGAAAATGTTTTCTGAAAGCATTTGTGTTTCCCAGCTGGCAGAGCTATAAAGATAAGGCAAAACCAGATACCACTTAGTAGAATCACAAGCTCTACTATGCATCTTAGCATGGATAAACTTTCTGTCTGTGTGTATGGCTGTCAGTTTGGAACTAATGTTCCTATTAAGGAGTAAAATGCCATTATTTGAAGAGACAGATAGCTTTGTGTGTTATTATTAAGTTAGTAGGTTTTAGGGGGTATTGGGTGTTTATGTTTATTTTTATTTGAGGGTTTCAATAAAACAAAAAGTTCTGCAAGATGTGACATAGGCTCAAATGGAGATGAAAAGAAACAGTTGTATAAAAGATTAACCTGCCAAGCAGTGCATGCATGCAACACAAAAGCTGAAACTAAACACATAACAAAAAAGCTATTATACATAAAAGGTGGGAATAATAATCCCTCGTAAATATGATTCTTTCTCTAATGTCCTTAAACGTTAATGGTCTCACAGATAAATCCAAAAACAAAAAGAGTAGTGAACTATATTAAAAAATGTAAAGTGCAAATACCTATTCTAAAGGAGAGACACTTGGAAAGAACTGAACACGTGAATTTGATAAGGGAAGGTTTTCAGGATGGTTATTTAGCAGAATACCTGGGGCAAAAGAAGAGAGGAGTACTTATATTAATTGAAAGAAGAGCTCCAATAGTAATAGAAGAGGGAAAAAAGACAATAATGGCAGATTTGTATCAATAAGAGGCTACTGGCAAGGGAGGAGGATTACACTGGCATGCATTTATATTCCTCTGAAAACTGCTATAATAGAGTTAAAGAAAATTCTGGGAGAAATAATCAGCTTTCAGCAAGAAATGTTACTTATAGGTGGGGAATGGAATTTGATTTGCAACACTGAAGATGTGCCTGGAGGGCCCAGAAATTGAAATATAACACAGGAGGGTAGATTTTTTTAAAGAAATTTATGAAAATATTTGGCATGGAAGATGTGAATTCAGTACTAGGAAATTTGGAGTGAATTTACATATTATTCCCCAAGATACAAAAACTGGGCTAGGCTAGACAGAATTTACATTTCACAGGAACATGTGCATTTAGTTCAAGGTCTTGATATGCACCCAATAACTATTTCAGATCATGCACTAATAATAGCTAAAATAAAAACACAGGGTAATGAAATAAAAATGAGACACTGGCACTTTCCAACCTATCTGTTGAAAAGAGAGGAATTTAAGGAAATGGTGGTGGAAATTATTCAGCAGCTATTAGAGAAGATAGAAACTTCTTCTGAAAATATAGCTAATGTAAATCACTGTGTGTATGTACCTTTAAGAAGCCATCCAAGGACTTGTGCAAGTGTATAAATACTGAGCACGTGCAAGTCTGACTACCATTTTGTAGTAAGCTGTTGAGATGTAAGCATGTACAGTATGTATGTAAGGTCTATCTGTTAACTAGTTTGTTTTTATTTTATGATGATGCCATCCATCTTGATGTGTTTCTATATATTAAAGCATCTAAACAACCCCCCCCCCACCTGCTTGTCTTGTGTGTTAGAGAAGGGTGAGAGACATGATGTCAGAAATGGCATGCCTAAAAGGATGTGGTGCCATTAGTGGCATATCTAAAAGACATGGAATCAGAAATGGCATATCCAAAGGGCATGAAGTTAGAGGCAGCTTGGCTAAAATGACTCAAGGTACTTTCTAGCAGCTGGAGGAATATGCAGCAGTGAATCATCCCTAAAATGTGCAAACTTCACCAAACAGGTCAGAAACAAATTTCAGATATTAAAACTTCTTTTTGCATAATATGAAACAGGACATACATAACGTTCTAAATATTTGCATAAACCGATATGTACGATATTGATAAAAATATTCAAATTACTATGGAAAATGTTTGAAATAAAGTTTAAATTGCATAAAATGAATAAAATAAGGGGAAAAAACCCGCATTTTTGCAAAGCATGTGTTTTTCCTATTAAGCAATGATAACCGAGTTATTGGAAGTGTATAAAGTGTTTGCATGTTTGTGCAGTGTTACGGTAAAGTTATTTCACAGCCATTACAGAGCATATTTCTCAAGTACAGTATTCTGAAGAGTTTATTGTGCATTTGAATGTTATTACAATCTGATGGCACAGTTTGTTCGTACGTAACTACAAGGGCCATATTTTCAGTGTGCTTATGTGTATACTTTGTGGGCATGACAGATGGATTACGAAAACCCACTGCACTTGTGTTTGACAGCAGTTTTGTTGAGAAATGGTGAGTGTTTGAGCAAGAGTGTGACATTTTCATACAGGCTGCATTTTCTAATAAAGACGACAGTACAAAGGCATTTAGTCTACTTAATTTAGCTAGGTCAGAAGCCATAGAAAGGGAATGCTCATTTGTGTATGCACCTGCTATCTGTACAGGATAGGGGCAAAACCATCATATTCTACTGGCTGAGTCAAGAAAGGACCCTGAGTGCTTAAAATGTAAATTTAGTTAAATGTGTAACCCCCAGAACAAATGTTACAATGGAAAGGCACTTATTTTACACAAGGGATCAAAAGCCTGGTGAAACTTTTGCAGCATATATAACTGACCTAAGAAATAAAGCTAAAATGTGCAGATTTGGTGATTTAAGGGATGAGTTGATAAAAGACAGATTTGTGTGTGGCATAAAGGTTGATGCTGTGACAAAGATTTTGCTTTGTGACGGTGATTTAATTTTGAATAAGGCCATTGAGATTTGTCAGATATACGTGCTCACAGAAAAGCACAGAAATATGCTTATAAATGAGAATAGCTCTAGAAGGCACAGTGATAAAGCTCATGCTGATAGTATGCATCATGTGGTTAAAAGAATCAGGTCCAAGCACATGGCAGCAACTGTAACCCCTACAGCACTCACTGGTAAACCCCAGAGCTTTCTAGCAAATTCCAGAGTTCGCACAGTCTCCATGAAGTACAAGAGTGAGTCAGCAAACTCAAAGCATGAGCCCCAACCTAGTTTCATTGCCAACTGTCATAACTGTGGTGGAAGCCATGAATCGAAAGGGGAAAAATGTTTAGCTTTTGGTCAGCAATACCACAAATGTAATAAATGGAATAATTTCAAAAGGTTTTGCAAATCAAAAAGCTCACATTCTTTTATTAAAAGGGAATGTCACTCTCCTACTTTGGACACAATAGAAGAGTCTTTGTGAGTTCTATTTAAGCAGCTTTATTTTATACAAACACATCATGATAGAAGTTTACTGACTTTAACTTAAGTAGCTTATATACAAACTAACTGCTGTATTCATGTATGCTCACTCCCTGGCTGCATTCTCAAAATGGCACTAGGAATGACACATGCTTGATATTTTTACATGCACTCTCAGTATTTGATGTGCTACTTAAAGATACAGCACATAGCACATGCTCTCTGATCTACATCCTCCCTCTTGAAAAACAAAACATGCAGTGTTATGGATATTTTACCATGCAGATATCACAGACAATTATCAGTCATGCACTAATGCAAGATATAATACATATATACACAGTTAAGTCCATGCTGCTACATATTTCACACTGGGCTTAGATACTCGTCCATAATGTGTGATATAAAATTGGTAATTGGACTTAACTACTGGAGCTGTCTGTGAAAAATGTTTGATCTGTGATTTACTTGGAACATCTTCAGGGATGGAATCAGAGGTAGGAACACCCTCTAGGATGGAAACAATAGTTGGCTCTTTCTGAGATTTATAGTCTAAGTCGCTATAACAATGTTGTGATGATGATTCTGGTGCAGGTAACAGATGTTTACGGTTTTGCCTGTACTGCATATCTTCTGAGTCTGTAAGATAGGATCTTGGTTCAGGACATTTGCTAATAACTTGCCCTATGCTGTCAAAACCTTTTTCTGTTTGAAGTCTGTCCATTTCTCCTTCCTTTAATGGAGAAAGAAGTTTGCTCGACTTGTCGTATGATGACTTCTGGATTGAACGTTTCTTAAATAATTGAGCCTTGATGGTCTTATTATTCTTGGCTTTAGGCTTTAGTAGATTGGAAGGAATAGATAGCATAGTTCTTGTTTGCCTGGAAAAAAGTAATTGAGCTGGAGATCTGAGAACATCATCACAAGGTACATTCCTAAGGTTAATCAGTTTTAAGAAAATATCTGAACTGTCATGCCTTGACTTTTCAAATAGCTGTTTCACACTCTGCACAGCTCGTTCAGCCAGGCCATTCAACTGAGGATACTCAGGACTGCTGGTAATGTGTAGAAAGTCCCATTCTCTTGCAAATTTCTGAAACAACTGGCTAGTAAATTGAGTACCATTGTCAGAAATAACTTTGTGCAGACTACCATGGACTGAGAAATTATGTTTCAGCTTAGTAATAACAGTAGTAGATGTTAGATTAGGTAGTAGATCAATCTCAAACCAATTCAAATAAGAGTCTACCAATACCAAGTAGTGTTGATTGTTCCACTCAAAGATATCAGTGGCTAATGTCGACCAAGGTAGTTCATGAAATGGATGTAGCTGAAGCGGTTCTCTTTGCAAGTACGGTCTAGTACTATTGCATACTGAACAAGAAAAAAGTATTTTATCATTGTCTGTCAGTAATGAAGGCCAAAATACTAATTCTCTCACTTGCCTCTTGGTGGATGTGGAGCCTGGGTGATCACAATGCAAAATCTGGATGTACTCATGTTGTAAGGAAGCAGGAACAATTTTGGGACCTTTGAAAATAATGCCATTGTCCATCATCTCTGTAGGGAAACAAGGTTTGCAGTTCAAGTGGTACACTAGATTGCTTTGATGGCCATCCAACATTAAGGTAGTGATTGAGCTTTTGCAAAATTGGATCAGTCTTAGTGTGATTTCTCAACTCATCAAGCCTAGCAGTATTAAAATTATGCACTGCCATCACATCAAAGTCAACGTTCTCTGCATCAAGCTGTTCCATTGTATTCCTGTGCAATCTGGATAAGGTATCAGCCAGATAAAGTAGTTTACCTTTCGTATAGACCATTTTGAAGTTGTACTTTTGCAATTTGAGCATCATTCTTTGTAAGCTTGCTGGAGCTGCATGCATAGGCTTCTTTAGAATAGTAACTAGGGATTGGTGATCAGTCTCAATCAGAATAGCTCGACCATAAATATAATCATGCAACTTGGAACATGCAAATACTATTTCCAAAAGATCTTTCTCAATTTGTGCGTACTGTATCTCAGTTTGGTATAACTGCACCTAGACCAAATTTTGAAGCATCACAGGAAAGAGTAACTGGTTTGTTCACATCATAGTATCTTAATGTAGGTGGGGTGGCAATTTTCTGCCCTGAGGTCATCAAATGCTTTCTCGTGCTGTTCTAACCATGACCATGCAACATTTTTGTGCATTAGCTCTCTTAAAGGTGCTGCCAACTCACTGAAGTCTGGTATAAACTTGCCTAAATAGTTAAATGCCTAAATAGTTGACCATGCCTAAGAAACGTTCTAGAGCTTGAACATTGTCTGGTACTGACATCTCAAGAATTGCTGTCTGCTTGGTCGGGTCTGGTCTCAAGCCAGAACTGGTAAATAAATGACCTACATATGTAACTTTTGGAAGTCTGAATTTGCACTACAGAGGACTGAGCTTCAAGTTTACTTCAAGTGCTCTGTCTGGGACTTTCTTTAGGTTTCTGTCATGCTCTGCTTCATCATTGCCTCCAACCAAAAGAATCGACTATTATGGCACAAGGATAACCCGAAAAAAATTGCTCCACTGCAAGCTGGAAGACTTTACTTGCAGAATTTATTTCAAATGGCATCCTTAGAAATCTGTATCTGCCAAACGGAGTACCAAAAGTTGTTAGTAATGAGGATTTGTGATCAAGCATCACTTGCCAAAATGAACTCTTTGCATCCAAAACAGAAAAAACAGTGGCATTTTGTATTAGAGCTGCAACCTCTTTGACTGTGCGCATTGGATGGTACGGTCTTTTCAGTGCTTTACTCAATTCTCTTGGTTCAATGCATATTCTGATTTCATCTGAGCCTTTTTTGTGAGCTGCTACCATAGACAATACACATTCAGTTAGTTCTGTAACTGGACAATTACACCTTGCTGCACCATTTTATCCAACTGAGCCTTAACTTTGTCTTGCATACCTATCGGAACTCTTCTTGCCAGTCTGACTACTGGATTGACCTCTGGGTCTAACTTTGTGGAATACACTACTGGAAGTTTGCCCAATCTATCCTCGAAAACATCAGCATATTTTGAGAAAATGGCTTCAGAAAAATTAGAACTAGGAGAAGCACTTATGTGATGAACTTCTTTGGTAAAAGAAAGCAGATTCATTCTCAAACTATCTTCAAGACCCAATAAAGACTGTACTGGTCTTCTGACTACATGGAATAACAAGCTGCAACAGTTCTTGGCCAAATAACATGAAAGCATCACTGAGCCTTCGGTTTGAATCTCTTCACCTCCATAAGCAACAAGTTTTGCACTACTGGCCACATTGAGTTCATAGGTTCATAGGTTTATAGGTAGGTACTAGGCTATCGGCCCAAGGGCCTAAGTAAGCCTAGCCAACAAGGTTCCCTGGCTTATGCCACCCAAGAAAGTTAATTTCCTGTGCCCCTGTCGTGCAGAGCCACAGAAGTGATCCCCGGGGTGTATTTCCTAGTTCTCACTTTAGTAAATGTGTCTGCTGATATAACATTACACTTTGAACCATTGTCTACTTTAAGCTCTGTGGATTTACCATTGATCTGGACTGTACAGAACACTTCGCTTTTTGCCAATAAATTCACTGCGACTCTTTCACCAATTACTGACACACCATCCACATAGAAAGCTGACTGCTGCATCTCTACTTGATCAACCTGCTTTTTTGTGTGATTACTACTGTGTGAGGTTTACCTGATTTGCAAACTTTTTGGAAATGGTTCCATTTTTCATACTTGTGACATTGCTGACCAAATGCTAAGCATTTTTCTCTTTTAGACTCATGATTTGCACCCCAATTGTGACAGTTAAGAATAAACCTGGACTTGGGTTTTGCTGATTCACGCTTATACTGTACTGAGCATGCGCCTTGAACTGAACTGGTCTTAGAACTTGCTGGAAAACTATGTGGTTTCCCAGGAGAACCACAGGGGCTGTAGCTGCCATATTCTTAGGTCTGATTTTGCTTGGGACGTGTTGCATGTTGTCTACATTTATTCTGGAGCCTGCTGAAACCATGCTCTTGTCACTTGCAAGCATACTTGCATGTTTTTCTGTCACTTCATGGATTTGGAAAATCTCTATGGCTTTACTCAACGTTAAATCACTATCATGAAGCAAGATCTTTCTCACAGCAGTATTGTTAATACCACACATGAGCCTATTAACTTATCTTTTAAGTCACCAAACCGACACATCTTAGCCTTGTTTCTTAGATCAGTTATATAAGCTGCAAAAGTTCCCCTAGTTTCTGATCTCTCTTGTAAAACAAATGCCTCTCTATTGTAATATTTATCTGGGGGTTACACATTTCTCTGAACTTGCACTTCAAACACTTGGGGTCTTCCCTTGATTCAGCCTGCACAATAATACCATGGTTTTCACCTTCTCCTTCATACACTGCTGGGGCATACACAAATGAACGCTCTCTTTCTATGGCCTCTGACCCAGCTAAGTTTAGCAAAATGAATGCCTTGGTGCGTGCATCTTTATCTGAATAAGATGCTTGTATAAAAATATCATACTCTTGGTCAAATATTCTCCAATTCTCTTCAATATTCTGATCAAATACTAGTGGT
Source organism: Protopterus annectens (assembly GCF_019279795.1). Lineage (NCBI taxonomy): Eukaryota > Metazoa > Chordata > Ceratodontiformes > Protopteridae > Protopterus > Protopterus annectens. Next base: position 166,704,395 of record NC_056740.1, on the reverse strand, counting down.
AAGGACTTTCGAAATATGTCTGCCATATTAACACATACCAGTGAAGGGTTTTGCAAATAAGCATGAACAAATACACATATGCCAGAAATTTATGCCAGTGCTTGTAACTTTGCTCAATAGCACAATGAGCCTCTGTATAACTGATCTTTGCAAAATAATTATCTCTCAGGCACTGTAATATTCTTGAAATTACTGTATTGCATGAAATCACCTATCAGTATAAGAAACACATCAAATAACTGCACGATGCAAGCCTGTGTGTAACTGAACTTTGCGAAATAAGTTTCCTAGGGCAGTGTAATGCTTTTGAAATTATTGCATTGCTAAAGTAATTTATCATCACTTTAAGAAACACTTCAAATAACTGTTTGATATGAATGAACTGGGCAGGAGAAGATCAGAGTCAATAACATTTCGAAATAATGGCAATCTGCGAATAAACTGTACACAACACACTGAAACTTCCCCAAAATGGCAGTACCTTTCTAGGCAATGCTCTACAGTGCAAGAAACACTCTGTAATGGTGGCACTTTGCAAATAAACACACCCAGCACAAGAAACTTTTAAAAATGGCTATACTTTGACTGCATTTTCACAAAATAGTTGCACTTTGCACACAAATAACTCTTCGAAATACATGCACAGTAATAAGCACACACTGTAAGCACTTTTACACACTTGGAGATACTTCAAATGACTTTAGTTATGCCCTTGATACAGTACAAAGTTGTAGTTATGCCAAAACACAGCACTTTGCCAAACAACATGCAGTCTCCTTACTTTATTTACACTTAATGTGCCCCCCTTTTTGCCCTTATTATATTCTTTTTGCGAATTTAATTTCTTTTCATGCCCATTGTACTTTTCTTGTGCTTGTTTTACTCTAAACATGCTCATTTTACCTTTAAACATGTCTGTTTTCTGTTAATAGTTTCATCAAACACCTTTACTTTAAACGTTTCCCTTAGTTAATATGCCTTTTATCTCTTCCACTTGTTTAATAATGCATTTTGTGCCCTTGTACTGCCAGGTTTTATTCTATTTATGAAAAGTAATTTGTGCGTATTCTCATTACCTTTGCTTCTTTTCTGGCTCTTTTTTGTGCTTGTTTCTTTTAGTTTACCTTCACTGTCATCTCTGCACCTCATGGCACCAAATCGTATTCTCTGCGATCCTGGTTCTGACACCATGTCGCTCTCCTACTTTGGACACAATAGAAGAGTCTTCATGGATTCTCTTTAAGCAGCTTTATTTTATACAAACACATCACGATAGAAGTTTACTGACTTTAACTTAAATAACTTATATACAAACTAACTGCTATATTCATGCATGCTTACTCCCTGGCTACATTCTCAAAATTGGATTAGGAATTGCACATGCTTGATATTTATATGTGCACTCTCAGTCTTTGACGTGCTACTTAAAGATACAGTACATAGCACGTGCTATCTGATCTACAGGGAACATTTTAAGAAAAAAGTTGATCAATTAGAAAGCCATGATGTACGGTTGCAAGCTACTTTTTATGTTGATGGTGTGTCAGTGCTTCATGAAACCGTCAATGCAGTAGATTTAAGGACAAAGAACGAAGCATTTTGTATTGTTCGGATAAATGGCAAGCCCATAGAGCTTAAAGATGACACAGGTTCCAAGTGCAATGTTATGTCAACAGAAACATTTGTGAGCGTATGTGAAGGTGTAAGGCTTACTTTGGCAAGGTGTGCGAAGGTGAATGCTTATGGAGGTGAAAAAATTCAAACCGAAGGCTCAGTAGTGCTTTCATGTTACTCAGCTGGCAGAAGCTACGGCTTGTTATTTTATGTGGTCAAGAGACACATCCAGTCATTATTAGGGCTCAGAGACAGTTTGAAAATGGGACTGGTTTAATTTAATGAGGAAGTCCACCAAGTTAGTTTAAAAGACCACTACTCTAATTACGCCCAGTAGATTTTTTCTACCTATGCTGATCTTTTCGAGGACAAACTAGGGAAGCTTCGTTGTGTACTCCATGAAGGTAGACCCAGAGGTGAGTCCAGTTATCAGGCCATCACATAAAGTTTCAATAGCCATGCAGGACAGAGTCATAGCCAGGCTAGATAAAATGGTGCAACAAGGTGTGATTTGTCCAGTTGAAACTCCAACCGAATAGGTATCTTCCATGGTGGCAGCTCATAAGAAAAGCACAGATGACATCAGAATATGTACTGACCATGAGATTTGAACAAAGCATTAAAAAGACTCCATCATCCAATGAGCACAGTCGAAGAAGTTGCAGCCTTGATGCCAAATGCCACTATTTTTTCTGTCTTAGATGCAAAGAGTTCATTTTGGCAAATTCAGCTTGACAAAAAAACATCACTGCTCACTACATTCAGTCCTCCATTTGGCAGGTACAGATTTTTGAGAATGCCATTTGGAATAAATTCTGCAAGTGAAATCTTTCAATGAGCAATGGACACATTTTTCTGGGTATCCTTGTACTATTATAGTAAACAACATACTGGTAGGAGGTCATGATGAAGCAGAGAGTGACAGAAACCTCCAAAAAGTTGTAGAAAGGGCACGTGAAGTGTGAATCTTAAGTTCAATCCACAGAAATGCAAATTCAGAATACAAGAAGTTACTTATGTTGGTCATTTATTTACTAGTACACAGTCTTACGACCAGACCCTTCAAAACAAACAGCCATTCTCGAGATGCTAGCACCAATGTTCAAGCCCTGAAACGTTTTCTTGGCATGGTTAACTGGGTCTATATTAGAACATCGACAAAGTCATTAATCAAATGGCTTTGTAATCGAAAATGATGGTAATAGAATTCGCTTTTGTGGGGATCTTTACTGTACCGCCATCTCATAAAACACAATTCTATTACCAGCATTTTCGAGTATAAAGCCATTCGATTAACGGCTTTGTCGATGTTCTAATATAGACCCGGTTAACTACCTAGGCAAGTTCATTCCAGACTTGAGCCAACTATCAACGCCACTCAGAGGACTAACATGTAAAGATGTATCAATGTCCTGGTTAGAGCAACACCAAAGAGCATTTGAAGCCCTGAAACAGAGAACTGCTAGCCCACCAACTCTCAGATACTATGATGTTCACAAACCAGTTACACTTTCATGTAATACTTCAAAATTTGGTCTTGGTGCAGTCATTCTAGCCTATGCATTGAGAACTCCTACCCAAACTGAGATGCAGTATGCCCAGATCGAGAAAGAGCTTTTGGCAATTGTGTTTGCATGTTCGAAGTTCCATGATTATATTTATGGTAGACCTATCCAGATTGAAACAGATCACCAACCTGTAGTCACTATCTTGAGAAAACCTATGCATTCAGCTCCAGCCTGACTGCAATGTATGATGCTGAGATTGCAAAAGTACAATTTCAATCTTGCCTACAAGAAAGGTAAACTTCCTTATATTGCTGATACATTATCCAGATCGCCCAGAAACACAACAGAACATCATGAGAATGAGAACCTTGATTTTGAAGTCATGGAAGTGAGAAAGTTTTCTTCCGCACATCTTGATGAGTTGAGAGATCAAACAGCCACAGATCCAGTTGTACAAAGGCTCAACCACTTTATCAATCAAGGATGGATGTCAAAGCTATCTAGTTTACCTCAATAAATGCAGCCTTATTTTCCATACTGAGATGAGATGTTGGCTGACAAAAGTATCATTATGAAAGGTCCAAAAGTCATTGTTCCAAAGTCCTTGCAACCAGAGTACATTACTATCTTGCATCATGGTCACCCAGGATGTGAATCTACCAAAAGAAGGGTGAGAGGACTAGTATTTTGGCCTTCTATGTCACAAGACATTTAGAGAGCACTTTCATCTTGTTCAGTGTGTAATAGTACAAAGCCACATCAACAGAAGGAACCACTTCAGATAAACCAGATTCTTAAACTACCTTGGTCAACAGTAGTCACAGACATTTTCAAGTGGAATGGTCAACATTATTTGATGTTAGTAGACTCTTACTCAAACTGGTTTGAGATTGACCTACTTCCCAACCTAGCATCCAGTACTGTCATTGCTAAGATGAAGCGTCATTTCGCAGTCCATGGTAGTCCACACAAAGTTATTTCTGACAATGGCACGCAGTTTACAAGCTAACAGTTCAAAAGATTTACTGAAGAAGGGGACTTTACTCATGTCACAAGTAGTCCTGAGTACCTGCAATTAAATGATTTGGCAGAAAGTGCAGTTCAACGTACAAAACAGTTACTTGAGAAATCAAAACAAGATAATAGTGATGTTTCCTACCTGCTCAGAGACTTCTGTCGAGACAAACCAGAACCATATTACCAATCAGTAGTCAACTGTTGGTTCCATGTGTCAAGAACAACAGGTTAGTGAAAACCAATCTTTTGAAGAAGCGCTTAACCCAGAAGTCCTACTACAATAAAACCAGCAAACAGCTCAATCCATTATGAGAGGGAGAAGTGGTAAGGATGCAAACATCCAGAGGTTGTGACTGAATTGGTGTCGTGAAAAATATTGGTCTAGAGCCAAGATTATACATTGTGGAATCAAAAGGAGCATTTTTTATGTGGCATTGGAAGCATTTGAGACTGGTGTCCATGCCTATACCACAGCACACAGCCTGTGAGAAAGACTCTTTATCTCAGAGTGAGTTGTCTGGTGTTCCAGTTCCTGAGGAAGTTCCAGAGGACATTCTCATTCCTATGACGAATCCAGAAGTTCCTGATACGAGTTTTACATTGCAGACTGTCCCTGTTGCTAAATTTGGTCCAGATTGTTATGTTACGAGATATGGTCGCATCTCTAAACCATGTAGCAGATAGGAAGCAACTTGGACATGAACATTATGTTTTGTTTCTAATGTACATAGTGATGCATGTCTAACTCTGATATTGTTTTACAAAGGGCAATCTTTTTAAGAGGGAGGATGTAGATCAATATGTGTGTATGTACTTTTAAGAAACTATCCAAGGGCTTGCACAAGTGTATAAATACTGAGCATGTGCAAGTCTGACTGCCATTTTGGAGCAACCTGTTGAGATGTAAGCATGTATATATGTAAGATCTGTCTGTTAACTAGTTCGTTCATAGTTTATTATGATGCTATCTATCCTGACGTGTTTCTATATGTTAAATCATTTAAACTAACCGCCCCCCCCCCCCCCCGCCTGCTTGTCTTATGTGTTAGGGAAGGATGAGTGACATCTAGGGAGTTGGATAAAATTAAAATAGATTTAAAATAGGGTGGAAATAAATGAAAGGAAGATATGGAAGAATTATTTAGAGGGAGTGACAAATATTAAAGTATTACAAAATAGGGGGAATGTCACATAACAAGAAGAGGAGCAATTACAAAATGATAAACAGAAAATACGGGATTACCTTGATAATATGCATGAGTTTAGAAAGATTGCTGTTAAGCAACTGTTTTTTGATAATAACTCTAGAGCACAAAAACTTTTAACATGACGACTCAGACAACAGAAAGTAAAAAGGGTTGTCACCAAGCTTAGGGAGTTAATTACAAGGAAGATAACTAAGAATCCTGTAGAAGTATTAGAAATATTTTGGAAATTCTATGAAAGTTTGTACAAAGCAGAGAAACATGGAAATCAAGAAAAGGTACAAATGGAAATGTTTATGAAAGAATTAAATATGCCACGGCTAGAGGGAGAGGAGGCTCAATTACTAACAGGAAAGGAGATGAGATAAAAATGGTGATGTATAACCAATCTACAAGAAAGTCCCCAGGATGTGATGGCATTTCTGTGGAAGTTTGGAAGCTAGGAGGGAAAAACTGATGAAAATATGGAAGGTTTTGTTTAACAGTATTTTAAGAGGAGGAATCAACATCCTGGAAGAAAGTGGGAGTAGCTGTACTACCTAAAGAGGGTAAAGATCCATCAGATCCAGCTTCATACAGGCCCTTTTCAATACTAGATCATGATCCTAAAGTGTTTATGTCTGTAGTAGTTCATAGGATTATAGGTTCAAAGGATGATACTAGGCTACTGGCCTGGAGACCCTTATAAGCCTAGCCAAGAATTTTGCCCATGTTCCCTCAAAGTCAGCACCTATTTGCCCTGTCCAGCAAGGACACAGGTGGGATCCCAGGGGTGTATTTTCTGTTTCTCATCCAGTCATCCGGGTTCCTCTTAAACAGGACTAGAGAGGTACTCTGCTTGACATGGAGAGGGAGTCTATTCCACAGATGGGGGAGTCTTTGGGACACAAATCTATCCCACCAACAAGAGACTGAGTAGAGGTAAAGGGCTTTTAGCCTATCTGTATATGATAGGTGTTTGAGACCCTGGATTTTCCTGGTCAGGAACCTCTGTGGTCTCACCAACTGCTGCATGTGCTTGGCAAGGTACATGCCGAAGGGGGGCATTGTACTAGATAATGGGTCTGATAAGGGAGGAGTACAGGGATGTCATGACCTCCTTGTTCCTGGATGAAATACCCTTATTTATGAGGTGGGCCATGTAGAAAGCCTTCCATACAATGGAGGCAATGTGGTGGTCAAAAGTGAGGTTGCTATCAACCTGGGTGCCCAAGTCTCTCACTACTGATTGTGTGCTTAGCACATTGTTATTAATGTGATAATTAGAGATGATGCCTTCACTGATTTCCTCTGATTGCCTCTCTGGTTTCTTTGCATTCCACCTGGTTTACACCCCTTGTGCTATCTCCCTCCCCCAATACAAAGTCTATATTAGAATCCTGCTGAGCATGGAGCCATCTTTAAATTTCAATGCTAAATATTAATATTAGAAGTATCAAAAATAAAATACCTGAACTCTAGGCCACAATAGCATACTACTCCCCAGACATAGTTGCTTTAACAGAAACCTGGCTAAATAAAAACATAGCTAACTCAGAAGTTCTCCCTACCAGCTACAATGTCATTGGACAAGACAGACCACTTCGTAAAGGGGGTGGAACTGCCTTACTGTACAAGTCCAACTTAACTGTCTGTCAATTACCAAACTCCTACCCTTCCCCCAATAATTGGGACATACTTATCTCACAACTTCAACTTCACCCTAAAAAGGTCATCACCACAATTGTGATCTATATTCCACCTGGTAATACACCTGCTAGCCTTGAAGACTTCTTATCCTGGTGTTCTTCCACATACTCACAAGAAACCCTTATTCTGGGGGACTTCAACCTAGATTGGTTCACCTATATATCAGAACCACCAAGTAATCTAATAAATCTCCATGGCTACCAGCAGCTAGTCCAAATTCCAACTAGATGTGATAAAAAATTTAAAAGGGAATCCATCCTTGACTGGGTCCTAACTAACAACCCCACATTGTACCCTCACACAGGCAGTCCACCAGACACCTTAAGTGACCACAACATAATATACTTTATACGTAGCAGAACAAGCATATGCAAAACCACTAACTATATATTCACTAGAAACACAAAAAAATTTTCTCCTGAGGTCCTCAACCATTTCCTCTGTAACTGTGACTGAATCCCTCTAAAAACCCTCTCACTTTACCAGGCTGTAGCATATTTCAACAAAACATTTCTACAACACCTAGACACTGTCGCTCCATTGCGCAAAATCAAGGTTAGAACCTCTACAAACCCCTGGCTCAGTAAAGAAACCAAACAAATCCTCAAGTCCAGAGACACTGCCTGGCTTTACTATCAAAAAAACAAAGAAACACAAAGCCTAACTAAGTACCAAGAACTGCACAACCATGCAAAAAATGCATTAGGATGGACAAAAAATCCTACTACACAACATTACAAACTAAATACCAACACAACCCGCAAAAATTTTGGAAAAATGTAAACCAGCTACTAAAATCCACCCAAAAGGCTACCCCCAAACCAACCACCCCTGACACGAAAGTTTGAAACACAATTCAACTCCCACTTTGTGAACTCAATTCTATCCTTAGTATCACAGGACAGTTCCATCCTCACTATCCCCCCAACACAAATAACACTAATACAAGCTTTACCCTCAAAACAGTTTCCACCACTTCAATCAAAAGCATGCTCTCCAAACTAAAAACCTTATCAACAGCAGCCACCTACTCCCCAGCTATTTCTTGAAACTCACAGCAGATGCTATTGCTATCCCAGTCTCCTCTCTCATAAACAGATCAATTGTTGAAAACTATGTGCCCAAACTCTGGAAAATATCCTATGTTACACCCATATATAAAGGCGGGACCTCCACTGAACTTAATAACTTCAGACCCATTGCTTTACTCGCCCCCCTGGCCAAAATCCTAGAAAAATGCATCCATACCCAGATGCTAAACTATCTCCTAGACAGCAACATCCAGTCACCTACTCAGCATGGTTTCAGACCTGCCCATAGAACCACTACAGCCTTCCTCTGCTTCACAGACACAGTAAACCGTCTCAAAAATGAAGGCCTACAAGTGTCAACTCTTTTTTTGGATATGTCCAAAGCATTTGACACAGTCTCACACTAAATCCTGCTAAACAAACTAAACCAATATCATCTATCAAATTCCACTCTTACCTGGTTCCAAAGCTACTTAACTGACAGATACCAAGCTGTGAAATGGGACAATGCTCTCTCTCTTCAGCTGCCCATAACTATAGGAGTCCCACAGGTTTCTATCTTAGGACCACTACTATTCACAGTCTTCACAAATGACCTCCATACTTCCACACAGCATGCATTTATAATTCAGTATGCAGATGACACTACCTTAATCTGTGTTGTACAAAACATTCCCACCCTCCTGTAAACAACTCGACTAGCATTCTCTGACGTTGAAAACTACTTTACCAAAGCCCAACTTATCCTCAATCCAAAGAAAACTCAGCTTATGATTATAACCAGTTCTAACAAAAACACTAACAGTCAGTTCACTATCTACTCCACAAATGCTACTCCAATTGCTGCAGTGGCACAGGCTAAGCTATTGGAAATAACCATAGACTCCCACCTAAAATTTGATAGTCATCTCAACTTAACTATTAAAACAGTACATGCCAAACTAGGGTCACTCTACCATATCAAACCATTTCTTACCAACAACACAAGATCAGCCATTGCTCGCTCCCAGCTTCTATCCACCCTACTTTATGCATCTCCCATTCTGACTAATCTCAACAAAACTGAACTAAGCAAAATGGAAGCCTGCTATAACAGAATTGCCCACTTTGCTGCAAATTACTCGTATAGAACTCATCACTGTACTGCTTTGAGACAGCTCCACTGGCTTGAACTGCCCAACCTCCTAACCTACAATCAGCTCTGCCTCTGTCATTCTATCTATTACCTCCCCAATAAGTGTCCTGCCCTCAAAAACCTGGTACAACATCACTCAGCCAAAAGGCCTCTTAGATCATCAAGCAAACTACTACTAGAAGTCACCTACAGCTACAATAGCTTTGGAGATGCACTATATAGTAGTCCAGTGGCTATAAAATGGAACTCTGTCCCTACTACAATTCAAAATACATCATCCAAAGCCTCCTTTAAAGACCTCATCAGGCAACATCTCAAGCAAAGTTGGCAGTGCCATGATTGCTCCCCAGGCTAGTGAAAGCGGATAACATATACATACTAAATCTAGAGCACTTGATAATAGTTTTCAATCTTACTCACAAACACTGGCTCATCAACAATGTATGTACTGTACCTGTGTACTATGTATGTATTCTACCTATGTTCCAAATTTCAGCTGTACACCACAAATCTATTAATTACCTTTATTTTTAAAATTAATATTTTTTTGTTTGTTCTCTCCACTGTAACTGTTTATGTGCCGCATACCACTGTAAAAACATGTCTCTTGTAATTTGTGTGTATACTGATCATGCCTAAATAACTAAATGTGTCTGTAATTTTTCTTTGTGGAGCTTTTCTCCCCAGGCCTCTGCTGAAAAAGGGCCTTTTTGGCTCAGTCAGACACCCCCGGTTAACAAATGTAAAATAAAATAAAATAAAATAAATAAATAAATTAGTGGGGATGGCATTTTTGCCAAAGGGAATAATGATACATTTCTTAGCACTCAATTTGAGGACATGCTTCTGGCACCAGTTGTTAGTTTGGGTAAGGCCCTCTTGGAGGATGCTCACATCACTAGGGTAATTTAAGACAGCACCCGGCTTGCAGTCATCTGCAAACTTGGTCAGCCACAGACCACTAGTTTTAGCTTGTACCTCAGAAAAGTATATCCCAAACAGTAGAGGCCCCAAGACAGATCCTTATTGATGGGTCTACTACTAGAGGTGGTTTTCCCTACTTTGACTTAGTAGGTTCTATCAGTGAGCCAGTTAGCTACCCATCTGGTAACATATGGGTTGATGCCTAGCTGTGAGAGTTTATCTATTATGCCCGAGTGGGGAATAGTGTCAAAGGCTTTGGCTAGGTCAAGGTAGGCGGTATGCACTGTCTTCCCCTCATCCATGGTTTTGGTGACTGTTTTGCAGTCAACCAAGTTTAACAGGCATGATCTCCCTTTGACAAAACCAAACTGTGTGGGGTCAAACTTTTGGAGGTTGCCAATGTCCTTGTTTATAAGGTCCATGACAATGTGTTCCATGGCCTTGCAGATCAGGCTAGTTAGGCTGATAGGCTTATAATTCCTGGGTCAGTGGATGCTCCACCTTTGTGTAGAGGGATGACAGTGGCTGTCCTCCATTCAGCTGGGATGAAGCTGGTACTCGGGCTTTGGTTGAATAAGGGGTCTAATGGAGCTGAGAGCTCATGCCTGAGTTCATGTAGGATACAGCCAGGGATGTTATCGGGTCCCCTGGAGACTGTAATTTTTACCTTTGAGAGGGCATTAAGGATCTACTCCCTGGTGATGTGGGGAGGGGGGCAGGTGCTGGGGATGTCCTGGTTTACTGATGGGGGGGACAGGGGGGTGAAGTTTTCACTGAACCTGTCTGCCAGCAGGTTGGCTAATATCTATGGCGTTTGTGTATGTGGTGTTATTGACTACCAGTTCAGAGCAGATTTGGGTGTTACCTTTGAGATTACGGGCATACATGAAGAAGGCCTTGTGATTGTCCTTAGTGGATGTGGCCAATTTGGACTCGAAGTTAACATTAGAGGATTTCACCAGTGACCTTATTTGCTTGTTCAGACAAAGGAAAGATTGCTTCCAACTTTGCACCTGCTCCTTCTTGGTCCTGGACAGCAATTTTTTACTTTTATTATAAAATTTGTTTATTGCTGCTGTCCACCACACAAGTTTACTCTTCCTTGAGGAAGATGATTTCATCCTGTCAGGTATTGCTGAGTCCATACAGCTATGTAGGTGCTCATATAGTTTTTTGGTGTAGGCTTGGACATTAGTGCTAGTTCCAACTGAAGGGACAGTGGTTGTGAAGCTGCTTATACCTGCTCTGAGGTGATAGTAGTCAGCTTTGGAAACGTTTTTTTCGTTTGACCCTGACATGGGGGGGGGGGGTCAGGGGAGATGGTGATTTCAAAAGTGATCGCTTTATGCTTGGATCTTACCAAGGAGGATGACACTGTGGGGATGCTACAGTGACTATTCATGTTGGTTAGGACCAAGTCCAGGATATGTTCACCTCCTGTAGGGGTATCAACCAACTGATCCAATGCACTGGCATTGACGAAGTCGATGAATTTCTAGGCATTCATGTTTGGGCTAGAATAGGTATTCCATTCTATGGTTGGGTAGTTGAAGTCACCCAGGATCAGGGTAGCAGGTTGAATCTTGATGAATTCAAGTAAGTCCAGATAACTGGAGTGGGTGTCTTGAGTCATGGTTCAGGGTCTCTAGCTAGCTATGATTTGAAGAGGTGTTTTGTCAACAGTTAACTGCACTTGGAGTGTCGGCTAAAAGAATGGCAAAAGTGATGCCAAAATTGACAGATATGGATCAATGTGGTTTTGTGGAGGGGAGGCAAACATTTGACAACATAAACAGAGCAGTGATAATCCAGGGGGAAGCAGAATGTAAAAAAAAAAAAAAAAACACAGTTGCTGGTGAGTCCTGATGTAGAGAAAACATTTGACAGAGTAAGCTGGCTGGTATTTTTTAAGCAGAGCAATGGAAGCATTTGCATTCCCTGATAAAATTATAAAGTTGATTAGGAGGATATATGAGGGATCAGAGGGGAAAATTAAAGTGGGTGAGGTCCTCTCTGATAATCTTTGCTTGAGCAGAGGAACCAGGCAGCGGTGTCCTCTCTTCCCTTTTTTATTTGCATTATATTTAGAACCATTGGCAAAGAAAACACGGACTCAGAAATTCAAGGATATAATTGGTATGGTATTCAAGAAAAGCTGGATCTATTAGCAGATTACATTATTTTATACTTGACAAAACCAGAAAGAGACACGACAGTGTTATGGAACATATTGAGACAATTTCAAACCTTTTTGGGATACAAAATTAATGAAGCAAAAGCAATAGCTGTAAATTATTTACCCACTTACGAACTGGTTCAGCAATATCCATATTGTTGGGGACATGATAAAATGAAGTATTCAGGAGTATGGATTAAAAATTATACTGGTATGGCAGCTAAGAATATGTGGGAAGAGACTAAACAAACAATAATCCAAAAACTGAGAAAATGGAAGCTTTGTTATGTGGATGTTGATAGTAAGATACAAGCAGTTAAAATATTTTATTCGCTTTAGTCTTATACACTGGTCAGGCAAATTTTTATCAACTACCGAAGTTGTGGATAGCAATTAATGAAGAGCTGAAGGATTTTATCTGGGAGGTAAGACAAGAGTCAAGTGGGATTAACTTATTCTTCCAAAAGAACAGGACAGATTAGGATTACCCGAGTTGAAGGTGTATTTCAGAGCAACACAGTTAAGGCTCCTATACACAACACAAGCAGAAAACTATAATTCAAAGTGGAAAGAGATGATGAAATGAGGGGGAAGCTCAAGTAACAGGGAGAGACTGAGATTTTGAAAGTAGACCTTTAAGAACAATAATCATACAGGATATTATATTCATAAAGTAGCAGGTTTTCTAAGAACTAAGCCAACATGGGAATAGAGAAAAGAGATTCTGCCGATAGAGATGACTCCAATTAGGGATATAGACAATAGGCAAGAGGGGGCGGGAATGCATTGGAGAAAACTGGCAAAGGAACCAAGTTACTGTGAGGAAATAACTAGAGAAGGAAAGGTAATAGAATGGGAAGATGCCAAGAACTTATTTGGACTGCAGGCTAAAGATTGCCTTCCATATCAAGGATTGATATCAGAGTATAGGCAAAGAGAAAGAAATAGGGGGTCCTAAATGAAAGCCCAGCAATGGTAGAGTTTTTAATAGAATCTAGAACTGAAGTTACCACTAAGAAAAGAACAATTAGTAGAGCATATAAAATATTGCACGATAACTATAAGAATAAATCACAGGAGGTTAGGAAGGACTGGGAAGAGAGATTAGATAAGCAATTCACAAAGAAACAATGGAGGATATATGCATGTCTCCCAAATAAGCAACAAAGTCTAGAAGATTTTGAATCTTTGCCTGGAAGTGCTTACATAGGTATTTTTATACCCCAAGTAGACTTCAACAAATTTTTCCTCAGGTAGACAGCAAATGTTGGAGATGTGATGGGACAGAAAGCAATAACTGGGAACATATTTTCTGGAAGTGTAATGAGTTGACTTTAAAGATTCCTTGCAGACTGTTCTGTCAGAGATGCTGGGTGAGCAAGTTGGAGTGACTGGGGATATGATTTTTTTGAGCTACAATACAAACTCGGAATTATCTAGACATAGTAAGGCCTTGCTAAGTCTAATGATGGCTGCCAAAAAAGTAATTACTAGAAAATGAAAATCAAAGTCTAAACCAACTATGCTAGAAGTAGTGAAGATAGTAACATAGTTAAAACAACTGGAACTGGAATCTTTAGAAAAGGGTAGAAACAAATTACATAGGAAAATGGGAACTATGGGATCAATACATGCAGAGGAGGAATGAGGTTTAAAAGAAGGCAGGATTTGCTGACTAACAATGACTGGATATGTTAAAAGTGATGTATAATGTTTCCAGCTACAGTTGTGTTGCACGGTTTGGAAAGTATAATGTTTTCAACTGAGATTGTGTCGCTTCGGTTTATTGTCATATATAAAAAAGTAACATGGCCTATGTCATACATGATAATGTAATAAAGATGTTTCTTGTTTAAAAAAAAAGATTAATTTGTTGGCCATTTCAGCATGTCTGCTCATGGATCCCCCCTTTCAAAGCATTCTTATGCCAAAATGTTTCTGAAAGGAGTATTGCATAAGAGACTTTCAAAGAAAATGGTGTCTCCTCCTTGGGATCTTAATTTTGTGTTAGAAAAGCTAATACTTACTCCATTTGAATCAACTCATCTGGCCCACTTGAAATTCTTAACAGGGAAAACTGTTGTACTGATTGCTCTGAGCTCTGCAAGAGTATGAGTTGCAAGCTCTTATGGTGCATCAACCTTATCTCATTTTCCACAGAGACAGGGTTTCTTTGAACTAATCCTTTTTTATGCCTAAAGTGTTATCAGTGCGTATACCTGGGTTTACTTTAAGCCAAACTATCCACCTCCCTGTGTTCCTCCCTGAACCAAAACATGAGGGAGAAAGGATACTTCATACCTTGGATGTCCACAGACAACTCAGATGCCAACAAAATCTTTCAGAACTTCTGATCAGTCGTTCATTTTTTGTCAAGGTAAGAAAAAGGAACGTGTAAAAATAGACTTCTTCCAAGTAGTTGTCTCAGGCTATTAACTTTTGTTATTCCTACCATAACAACAAGACTATTCCAGGGAGAGTCAAGGTACATTCTACTAGGACCTTGGCTTCATCTATGGCTTTTTGGAAAAGGCTGGACTCAAAGTGTTCTAGAAGCAGAAACTTTGGTCCATGTCCATACTTTTTCAATGCACTACAAGGTAGATTCCTTTTCAAGATCTAGGTCAGGCTTTGCTAGAACTATTCTCCAGGGGCTTCTGGACCCTTCCCCTTCCACTTCCAAGTTGATCTGAGTTAAGGTAATCTACCCACATATGATGAACATAGTACAGTTGTGTAAGTAAACTTACAGTAACAATAGATATTTGAATGATCACAGCTGCAGTAACTGCTCCATCCCTCCTCCCCCTTGTTTTTTGGTGCGTTTTTTATGTCAGGGTGTGGACAATTCTTTTCTGTTGTTCCTAGCATTGTCCTTTCAGGGCTCAGTCTCCCTCTCTGTCGGTATGAAAACTCTTAAAGGCTTTGCACACAAATCTGCATTTCATTCAGCTCAGCTTCACCTAATGGTCTGAGCATGTGGAAGGTGCCCTGA